>NW_024882563.1:0-247234 GCF_019059575.1 Amphibalanus amphitrite
GAACAAGTTTTGTGCATTTTTATTGCACAGTTTTGTTTTTAAAACAAAGAATGCATTATGCAGTCATTGCTTCGTGCATTCCATTGGAAGCAAAGCTTCTAATCATCGTCTGCAAGTGAACTGATGATTTAGAATGGACGGCACAAAAATAGGACGCGGGTTTGACAGAATACGTTAATTTACACAAATACGATTAAAGGGACCCTCCCACCTTCAAAAAAGTTTATGAATTGGCATAAAAGTGATGTCGCTCGTTCAGAAAGAGCGAAAACGAATATCTACCAAATTCACCGAAAAAATATTCAACCGGTTTCAAGATATGGACTTTTACTTTTGTTTACTTTTTGGGATCTCCGCTGTTCCTAGCGACTTTATTTGGAAGCAATAGTTTGGCAGCTCAAAGCAACATATACCACCCGTGCTACAAAACGTTTTAGTCAAACATTTAAAAATTCGTTAGATATCTGCGCTGACGTCACACATTCAGAGGGGTATTCCTATGCATTAGCCCCTCTGAATCAAATTGCTGCAATTTTGAAATTCAATATTTCCGATTTAAGGCATTTATCGATGTTGTGAGTGCCGAAACTGGTAATTGTGAGCCAGGGACCCCATTCTGGCTATCTCAACTCAAATCTAATGTTAAGGTGGGAGGCACGTTAACATTAGTTTTGAGTTGAGATACCCAAATTGGGGTCCTTGGCTGGAAATCACCGGTTTCGGCACTCGCAACATCGAGAAATGCCTTAGATCGAAAATATTTAGATTCAAAGTTGCAGCACTTTGGATTCAGAGGGGCTAATGCACTTAGATGCCCCCTCTTAATGTGTGACATCACCGATTTACTTAAACTTTGGTAAGACAATTTTTGCCATGGTTTTATAGATACTAAATTGCGCGTGACATATCCCGCACTTTCAAGATACCACATTATTGCTTCCAAATGACGTCATAGGAACAGGTAAGGCCCTGGAAAGGGAAAAAAAGTTAAAGTCTTATGTCCAGACTGGTGTTTGATTCACCGTGATTGAGTCGAAAGGTTTGATTCACCGTCCGGATGGTTTGATTTTTAAGCCATGATTGAATCAAACTCATTGGGAATCAGGGTTGATTGAATCAAACAAATTAACGATTCATGAACCTTAAAAAAAATGAAGCGAACATAGTTCATCAACAAATGTTAACACTACTGCCATGTGATGATAATTGCATACCAACAAAAAGAACACAACAAATACAATACTATCCCTGATATTTATCTTTATTTTTAAATATAATAAAAAAAAGAATCGTTCAATAACTTTTTGGCTGAATCAAACGCGAATCATTCCTTTTTTCTCATTCTCTGAATCAAAAGGAATCGATTCACCAATTTTTTTGGAAGGAATCGAACAGTGATTGAATCAAACAAAAAACAAATGAATCAATTAAGTATATAAATTGACAAGTGTTGCTGAGCGTATAGGAAGGCCTTAAATTAATTATTTAAATTATTACCTCAATTTTTAAACATTAGCTTTAGTCTTAGTTTAAAACAAATGAACAATAATTAATTTAAGGCCTTCCTATACGCTCAGCAACAAATGAATCAATGATTGAATCGATCCAAAAAAGGTGAATCAATAACCAGTCTGCTTATGGCCAAAAAAAAACGAGCAATATTTTAAAGGGACTATCCCACCTTTAACATGGGGTTTGAGTTGAGATAGCCAAGTTTGCGGTGAGGTTCAGAAACCACTATCTATCTAGGTTGCAACCCCCGCGGCCTCTTGGTGTTGAAGAAATTCGTTCCCTTCATTTGAAAATGGGCCTTGTACAAGGCCCTATCTTCAACATGGAGCGACCGTTAGTGTGACGTCACCTCGTTTAGTCATTCTGATTTAAATGGGTTTGTTCGTTGAAAAATCGCTTAAAACTTGGTCTGAACTTTGTTGTGGTGCCTACAGAGTAAAAAGAATCAGCTTTATGACAGTAATGTGGCCTGGGGAAGGAGGTAATTTTGGGCTGTGACGTCACATATTTGAAAGTTTGTGATTGGAATATGGGAAGCCTAAGATGTTTAATGAAAAATAAATGCCAGAACCGTGTTCCTGGTCATCCAATCTATAAAGTCGGGCACAATTTAACTGGTTTTAACAACATTTTAGAAGGTGGGATAGTCCCTTTAAGTGAAATTTGGTGGATATTCATGTTTGTTCTTTCTGAACCAAGATACATCACTTTCATGCCAATTCGTTAACTTTTTCGAGGTGAGAGGGTCCCTTTAAATTTGTTATTTGAATCAAGAGGTGACGCATGTCGCCGCACGAACGACCCAGCCAGCCTGCCTTCGTGGTTAGCGTGGGAGCTCGGTCCACAACCACGGCGATGATGCCCAGCTGTGGAGCCGTACAAGCACAGGCGCAAGACTAAGCAACCACGGGCAGATCTTCTTTTCAATGTGTGGTGTGTGCACGCCACCACACTCCCCAGCAACAGGGATTTACTATGCAGCAAGGGCGGGCAATCGGCGAGATTGCCGGTACGGCGGACAGCCAGGTGCCCACACCGTACCAAAGTAGATATGCTGGGATTTTTAGCAAGCCCTTGGTCTCGAAGATCTCGAAGAATCTCGTTGGTGTTGATGGCGGACAATCTACCAATTGGAGAGATTGCCGGTACGGCGGACAGCATGGTGCCCATTCCGTACCACGTCGACGGCCCATGTCTCGAATAATCTCGCTGATGTCGATGGCGGACAATCTACCGATTGCCGGTACGGCGGACAGCATGGTGCCCATTCCGTACCACGTCGCCTTGGGGCCCAGGTCCAGTCTCGAAGAGTCTCGTTGATGTTGATGGCGGACAATCTACCGATTGGAGAGATTGCCGGTACGGCGGACAGCATGGTGCCCATTCCGTACCACGTCGTCTTCGGGCCCAGTCTCGAAGACTCTCGTTGATGTTGATGGCGGACAATCTACCGATTGCCGGTACGGCGGACAGCATGGTGCCCATTCCGTACCACGTCGGGGGCCCAGATCTGGTCTCGAAGAGTCTCGTTGATGTTGATGGCGGACAATCTACCGATTGGAGAGATTGCCGGTACGGCGGACAGCATGGTGCCCATTCCGTACCACGTAGTCCCGGCGCCCAGTCTCGAAGAGTCTCGTTGATGTTGATGGCGGACAATCTACCGATTGGAGAGATTGCCGGTACGGCGGACAGCATGGTGCCCATTCCGTACCATGTCGTCCACTTTTACGAGATGCGGCGACCCTTACCACGCCGGCCCCGACCAGCAGACGTGGAGGCTGGCCGCTTAGACGGTTTGGTGGTTGTGGGTCGTCGTCGTCCCCGCTGTATTTTACTGCGCACAAGACAGCAGTGCTGCCGTGAGGTGAGGTATATATGATCAGCAAGGATCAGTGCCTCGTCGGTGTGCGACATTTTCTGGACGACGTGCTGTACGTCACTTACAGACACGTCCACTCCCTTGGCATGCAGCTCGTCGCACACAACAGAGGCCACGTCGCGTGTGTGCAGCCGCCTCCAAGCCACGTGGACAGCGTCTCCGATGACATTATCGGCGCTAGTCCACTCGCCGTCATCCTCGGCAGCCACAAAGTGACGCCACGTCTTTGCAGCATTGATTTTCATTTGGCGCTCGAAAATCTCGGCCTCCAGCACGTCTGGATTCAGACGCTGAACCTGAATCTCCTCGACAGTTGGCCACTGGTCAGTGGGAACGTGCAGGTGATGTGGGTGTCTGACACGCGACACCACCACCGTCCAGAAGCCGGGCGTCTCTACCCACGCTTTCACTTTGGCCACCACTCGATCCAGCGTGGCGCCCTGGCCTTTAAAGCCGGTGAATGCGCTGCCGCCCTCCAGCGGCGGTCCAACACGAAACTCGGTCCGACTCTCTTCACCGCCGCCTATCGCCCGATTGTTTTTGCCCTTGTCACGGGCGCGCTTTACCATCCGTATTGGCACCAGATCGTCGGCATCTTCGATGCCGAGGATATTTGGGCCACGATTCTCGGTGTAGTTTGGAACACGCACCACAATGAACTCGGGCAGATGGGGCGGGTGTTTTGGCGTGTGAAATACCAGCTGGACGGTGCTAGACGCCGCGACCAGCTCGTCGAGACGATGCTCATCGCCGTCGATGGTGTGACCGTTGACCTTCACAATGACACTGCCCACGGGAACCTGGTACATACGCTCACGGTCCGAGGCGGGTGTGTCGAGGGGAGTGGTCAGCGTGACGCCACTGGTCCGCACCCTTTCTCTGTACTCACAGCTGGACAGTGTTACCTGCCAGTCATCCTCCAAGTACAGCGGTCCGACGAACTCGACGTGAGCGCCATTGAACAGACCGACACTGGGTGCCACGTTTTCCAACAGCATCAGCGGCAGACCACTGCACGCAAAGAACACTGCCGGTATGCTGCGGAACTCTCTGGGTGACACCTTTTGCAGTCGAGCTGCTTTTTTCGTCGGTAAATGTTGTGCGTTCACGGCCATTACCGGCGTGTCACGTTCGTTGGCGAAGCGAACGAGCGCCCTGGCGTTGTCCGACTCGACGGTAGCACGATTCACGGCCAGCTCGCTGAACCAATGGTTACCGTGCAGTGTGACGGCGCCAGCCCAAAGTGGATCAGCAGCCATGTGCTCGGCGGTGGCCGTGTTGTCGCGGAGCCACTGCAGACTGGCGTGTGTCGCCCTGCCGTAGCGGAACGATGGAATGATCACCTTTGTGAAATGGTCGGCAAGCTCGTCGTTCTGAACAGTGCGCCGCACTTCATTTAAGTAGACGGTCTCGTAATCGCCGTCCAGTGCTGCCGCACGGAAACGAGCCACCGCACGGCGCTCATCATCATTGAGCGTGTTCGGCTCCCGTGAAGCGGCGTGACTCCACGCCGCGAAGCCGTCCACGGTTTCCAGCGCCGGCATACGAAACACCTCACGGAAGGCGAGCATGCCCAGCCGCGATGCCTCGCAGCAGTCTTTGCCGTCGTCCATTCGCTGGCGGAGACTCCACACAGGACTGTCGCCGATCGGCAGTATCTGTGCCGGGTCACCGACAAGCACGACGCCGATGTCGTCCAAATTGATGCCGGCCTCCTCGAGTCGCTTTACTATCCAGCGCATCATCCTGCGCTGGATCATTGAGAACTCGTCGAATATGAGAAGACCCAGATCAGGACCGAGCCTTTCACAGAGTGCAGCAAACTGTCGGCTCTCGGCCGGCAACGGGTCATCGCCTACTTGACCGACTCGTATAGCAAAGAGACGGTGGATGGTGGTCGCACCGTGTGCCATATGGAACGATGCGCAGCCCGTTGGCGCCGAAAGTTTGACTACGTCAGTCCAGTCGGCCTCATCAGCGACGAGCAGCTCGTTCAACTCGTGCACGGCAGAGCGCAGCGTAGTCGATTTGCCCGCGCCAGGATCACCCAGCAGGAATGCACGCAGTGCCTTGGGCCGTTTGTCCCTAATATCGGGGACCAGGGGCGCGACAGGCTCGACGATGCGTGACGACCGATTACGGCGCCATTTGGCCACCGCCTGATCGTAGGCATTCCATTCACGACAGGAGCGTCGCCACTCGCGCTGTTCTTTCAGATAGCCTGTGACCAGACGCGGCAGCACCAGCTGACGTCCACTCGGCGTCACCGGAGCCGAATGCGCAGCGTCTCCGGCGCTCAGACTAGCCAGTCGGCCATAGTTGCGACGCACATGTTCTGGATTGACTATGCGATCGCCGAGCCACTGCGCTTGGAAGTCGTATCCGGCCGGGTTTGCGACGCTCGCCGCCGCTCTGTCAGCTCGCTGCACTGCGTCGTCAATGTCCTCTGCAGGACACGCCAGCATGGCGTCCAGAGCCGTCTGGTAGAATCGATCACGCACACGCTGAGCCATCAGCTCACGCTCTTCCTCTACCTCAGGCGGCTCGACAACATCAGCAGCATCGTCAGCGTTGTCGCCGTCGTCGTCATCGTCGCTGTCCGATTCGTCAGACAAGTCCTCGCCTGTGGCTGCCGCCGCTCGGCGTTTGTGGTCTTCGTGATACCGAGTGACCCACACAGGCTTGTGTACGTCAGATGCCATCAGCTGATCGTACATGGCTCTCCAGTGAGCGGCTATGGCGCAGTCAGTGAGACAATCTAGTGGCGGCATCAGCTCCTGCGATGTCAGGCACGGCTGACACCACAGCACGATGTCGCGAGCATACTTCCAGAAATTGACTCTGGCAGGATTTGCCTTTGATATGCCATGATGTGGTGCCAACATGACTGTTTTCAGCACACCACGCCATGAAGACTGGCGACGACTTATCTGGAATACGCGCTGACCATCTATGGTTTTCTCAATGGACGTGAACGTGTCGAAAAACTCGTAGACTGACATTTTGCGCTGAATATCGGTCAGAGGAATATTGCCATGACGAATGTTGTCGCCCAGCCGCGCGTTGAAGCGCTCCACCGAGTCAGCATACACGTACACCGGATTGTCAGCGGCATTGGCTGGTTTCACCACGCGGCAGCCGCTCATACTGAACCTCTTCACGTCCAAATTCTTCTGCAGCAGCGGCAGCTGCCAGTTTTTGTGCACTGCCTGAAAGATGGACTGACACATGGATGCCGCCGCCTGGTTGTACATTTTCTGTACGACGCCGATATCCACGTTATCGCTCGCCTCACGCCGTTCCATTGCCGACAACAGCATGTCGCCGGTGGTTCTGATCGGAGCCACCGGCTTCATGGTGTACTTGAGCGCGTACTCGACGCTACCGTCGCCGCGGGACTGAGCGAGCAGCACGTTAAATGTGTAGCCACCGCTGTCCGTGGGCGAGCTTTTCCATTCGACACGCGGCGTACGGGTGAGCCACGCGGGCACCACTGCCTTGTCGTCGACGTTGTTAAGGACGTGCAGGATGGTGAACGGATCATGACTACCTAGCCATTTGTCGTTTGAGGCCGTCTCGAACTGATATATGCGAGGATCGTGTGCATCTTTCACAACAGCCGGCTCGGTGCGGAGACGCCGTGGCATGCGTCTCTTGCACACAATCACCTCTTTTTTTACCTGCTTGGCACGTCCATCTGCCGAACGGGCCGCCTCAGTTGCCGCCTTGTCCACGACCGGTCGCCGCACGGCACACCCGTCTTTGGCAGACGGCGCGTCTCCGCGTCCGCTGTGGCCCGTGTGTCGCAGCGTGCCGTTGATGACGCGCACATAGAGCTCGTCAATGGCGGCAAAGTCGCCGGTTGACAGCGCGTCGTCCAGCTGGACGGCCATGCTAGCACGGCAAACGGTTGTTTTGCGATCGTAGGCAAAGTCAAAGGTGCGCTCGCCGTCTTTTGTGAAGCCGGCATTCCAGTTGGTGTAGCAGCGACCGATGTGCCTGACATACTCTTGTTGACAGTCACGCCAGGCCGCGCTGACGCGCGTCTCAAGAGTGACGCGAGAATCATCGCTCTCCAAAGTGGGGTCTTCCACCCGCAAATCTCTTTCGATCTCTGCCACTTTCTGCTTCAGAGAGGTCTGAAGCTGGTGTAGGAATCGTGAGAACGATTCACTGATCACGTGACGGTGAATGTGTGGGTTGGCGTTAGCACCCCACTCAGAGCGCACCAGGAAGTATGTTGCAGAGTGTCGCGCCACAGATAGCGCCAACGTGTCCAGCTCACCAATCAGCGCCGACATCCACGCCACGATGCCGGGATGTCGCAGCGTGTTGGCTAGCCGTGCATGGAGATAGCGCTCGTCACTGAGCGCCTCATTCGCGGCAGCGTTGTCACACAGCCGATGAATAGCCGGATGATGATTGTAGGGAACGGCTCGTGTCTGCCACAGGTAAACCTCCATGGGGATTGCATTAGACCGCCACGGCGGCGGGCTCTCAAGGTAGCGAGCGATGCCGATGGCGTCCTGCTTTTGCACTCGCCAGTAAGCGTCAGAATCCTCCAATTTTGAGCGTAGACAAAGCAGCGACTGAGCAAGCCTTTTGCACAGCGCCGGGTCGTTTTCCAGTTGCTCCTTGGTTGGCAACCCGTCTGGAAAATCGGTCATTCTGATGGCAACATTGGCCTCCTGGCCGGTCTTATCACGACTCAGCTGGTTGCTGACAACGAACTGAAGGTCAACGTTGCCTTCCGCCTCGGGCTGACGCGACATCCAGTGAAGCCAGTTCTGTCGCCAGGAGGTGACTGGCTGACGAATGCTGACCTTACGGTCCTGGTACGGATCGGCGTCACCCGAGCGGAACACCTCTGGGAAAGCCATCTGCATGTAGCCGGGTGTCGACTCGGGCAGCGGATTTTCCCGGTCGACTCCCGGCATCGGTATGTGAAGGAGCGCAGAACGCGCGATACCCTGCCGGCGAATGTCTTCCGGACGTTCACTCTGCGGCCCGCAGACGGCACCGGCAGAAATGCCGCCAGCACGGACGCCCTCATCGTTGCCGAACTCGCGGCCAAGCATCTCCAGCTCCTCACAACAGCGTAACAGCACGCTACTCGGCTCGCCGGTCGAGTCGACATTGTCTCCGTCGACGGGGGCGGGCAGCAGCCAGCCGTTAGCAACGGCACAGTTGAGAACGTGACGCATGGTGACGTCGATTTCATCGGCGTCCGATTCGTCGTCGTCATCTGTGCGTCGCTCGTGCTGCCCTCCGTTGTGGCGGTCGGCAGCCGCGTCGACAGCTTGACCCACCACAAAGTTCTCAATGACCTCCCATAAGTCATCCTGGCCAGCCTCTGTGGTGTCGGCACCCTCACCGCTGCGCGACAGCCGGAAGCTTTTCCACAGCTCGTCGGCCATGGTGAAGCCAGACTCTAGCCAATTGCAGAACTCGTTGAATCGCAACACCTTGTCTGCACGGGCGTGAATGTCGCTGGCCAGTACAACACGAAGACCGGCAGGCGTGCTCGGCCGGTCCGGCTCGGACAGCCGCCGCTGCAGAGCTGCCAGGTTTTCGTTTGAAAACGGCATCCATTGTTCGCCGACAAAGCGATAGAATGGACGCGTCTGCCGTGGGTTGTATTTACACTCCATGGTACGTTCCATAAAGTGCTTGGCCCTCAGTATGGTCTGCATGTTTACCATAGCCTCGGCAGACGTGCCGTCTCGTCTGCTCTGCACCAGCACAACGAATGGCAGCCTTTCAAAATCATACCATGGTAAATTCCGCGCCCGGCAGGCATCCTTCAGCGGATAGGAAATGGTGCCGTGCTTGCAGAACGGAACCTGGTTGGCACGCAAACGCAGCACGCTGACAACCAGATGCACTGGCCGCAGCACCATTGTCTCAGCGGGTGTCCATGACTTAACAAACTGATGATACGCCTCATCTGAGTATACATCAGTGGCTACCAGATTTTCTGCCGAGAACAGGCTGATGTCCGTCGGCTCTGGCTCGTCACTGTCGTCCTCTGGAGCACCGTTGTTTGCAGCCGATGCGCTCAGCGCTGGCTGGGAGGCGACGGGCCGCTCGGCGCCGCCGACAAAGTCGCCAACGTCATTCGGATCGGGACGTAATTGATTTATGTCCGACACCAGCGGCCGAGGTACAATGTTATTGTTGGCGTCAACCTCATATGCTGATGAACATGCTGTACAAACGCCCGTGACGTCTCGGTCAGTGAAAACTGTGGCGTTGGCACCCCTGAATTCGGGGTCTAGCGTCACCGTACAACGTCCGCCTTCACGGAGCAGCGACGAGCGCGATACGGCGCCAGAAACAACGCTGTCCGGCGGCAAATTAACCAAATGGCCATGCTCAGGCACCTGGATCTGATAGTCGGGATACGGCAATCCGGGCGTCTGCTGGTTGCACTTGACGCAACGCACACGGCGAAGCGAATTGTACAAGGCATGGATGTCACGTAGTACCTGTAAGTTGGAGAACTCAAGCTCGGACGACGGATCTTCAGAATCCGTGTCGAGTGGATCGTGCCACGCCTGGCAGCATTTTGCCTCGCGCGGACTGTCCACGGTGAAACGGCCGGCTGTGAACTGACTGCTGGAAATAGGACGGAAGCGTCTGCGCTTCGCCTGCGTGCCCAGTGTGACGACGCCACTGTTTGACGTTCGGGTCAGTACGGCACGACGACCAGTCCATTCAGCAGCTCTGTCATCACCACGGTAATGATAGCTAACCAGAACCTTAGTCTCCTCTGTATGATCAGATGCGTCCAGCACACGTAATGAGCGAAGCTGCATTGCCGGTGGCGGTAACGCGTCTCCCGCCGTCCGAGCGCCCATGGCCACCCAGGTGGACGGCTTCTCTTCCGCCGTGCAGGTGACAAAGTCTGGAGGAGTGTCGCACGTGATGCCGACCAGCCGGTCGCATGTGAAACGAACTCTGTGCTGTTCGCCGGCATAGGTGTAATGACCGAGCGGATACTTGGACGCAGCTCTAGCATCAAGAACGCGCAGCGTGCCGCACTCAGTGCATGATCGGAGGAAGAACGACGTGGGTGGACTGATGTCTGCAGCGGCAGGGGCTGCAGTGCGCTGAGGCGGCGCCTGCGCCACCGGCCTGCGCTGTTGACGCCTACCTGACGTGGCGGAGCGAGTGACAAACATTACGCTGTACTGGACGCGAGTGGCGTTGCCACGATCTTCGTGACACTGTGGTCCGGCGAAGGTTTCCAGCAGATGGGTGTATTTTGCATGGTTTTGTCTTAGCTTATGATGAACATCTCGAAGCAGAAGTTCGAAATGCTCGTCTGAAAGTGTCTCCGACCAGGGATCGGCCTGAAACTCGGCCCAGCGATCAGCGCCGTGTCTGGATATGAAGATCTCGCGGAGTGTAGAGGAACGGTAAAATTTATACCAGCCCTTACCGTAGTAGTGCAGCTGGAGGAGATTGTGTCGGTCCTCCCAAGTCTGTGGACCCCGGTGAGGCTGCAGGCCCTCCTCCTCCGCCCGACGTGGATATTTGGAGTAGAAACGATCTACAAGGCGGAGCGTTTTGTGGAACAGTTCCTCGTCCTCTAGAACCGCAGCCACTGTTTGACCAGATTTCTTTAACAAGTCTTTAAACCGGAGCCACGAGTAAGAGGTGTACCGCAGTTGACCGCTTCGTGATGGAGCGCAAAACCCACGTCGCTTCAGATTGTTTAGGTAAATCTGACGTTTTTCCCCATTGTCACCAATAAGGTACGTCACAGCAACTTTTTTGCTGTCTCGGTACTGCCAAGGACCAGTTAAATTGTTGTCTGCTGGTGAGCTGAGATCAGTCGACACACTGTCTATGACAACACTATGCGAAGACTTATCCACAAAGTCATCCAGCATGGCACGAGTCAGCGTGGAAACCCCGTCGATGTCTAAATCTGACTGAATGTAGCCAGCCGTAGATGACATGCGTCCTTGGGGGTTATGGCCGTTCACAGGAACAGCCGATGGCGACTGAAGTTCTGATTCATTGCAAATACTCTCTGCTGGGTCAATGAGCAATTGACCAGATTCCTTACCATCTGCTTGAATAGCCTGAGGAATAGTAGCGTCCGTGGCGGTATCCTTTCTCCGAAGTGGTACCACAGCCTTACCTTTCCTCGGACGACCGCCACGACGCTGAGCGCTTCCTCCCGTAGCACTGGACTCCGACTGTCCTATCTTTGAAGAGTCAGCTTCAAGTGCTCCAACCGACTGAACGGTGTTTTGAGGAGCTAATTCTTTGGTCTCTGCTACATCAAGTTCCATAGGGGCTGTACGTTTTGATGATGGCGGTGGTGGGCCCCGTTTCTTAGGACGCCCACCGCGTGCCTTTTTGGCAGTAGCGCTGACTACGGTGTCAGACTCCTCACAGCTTTTTGCTGCGTCCTCATTTTCCCCATGATCTGTACCCAGTGGAACGACCGGAATGGTTTTGGAAACGATCACTGGCACGTCTGCGCCCTCAGAGGCTGTTTGCGCTTCTACACAGACATCCTCGACGTTGATTGAACGTCCGAAGAGATGCGTGAAAATACGTTTCTGTTTTTTGGGACGGCCAACTGGCCGTTTTGCTGCATTGCCAGAGACTGAAGTGTTGAGGCTCGTGACAACTGCAGAGCCCCCTTTACTTTCTGTTTTTGCCACAGTATCTAGGCACTTTGTCTGGCGACTGCCTCGTCCCTTAACAACAGTCCAAGCACCATCATTGTCGGTGCTCTGCTCAGTGATGGCCGGTGAAGTCTGGGGAGCTGGTTCCTCCTGAGGTGCTGGTGGTGTTGGGGGAGATGGAGCGACCATGTGCAGGTCATAGTGCTGCCTCTGACTATAATAGCATAAGTGAATAGGAGACTGGTTTGGTGCTCCATGAGCAGCCAACTGATGACCGTTTTCCCACACATAAATGAGACGGTGAAGCACACGTGCTGCTGCTCTTATCTCTGGCTCACCACCGAACTCACCTCCCTTGCGCATGGAATTGATGTAGCCGTCCAGGTCAGGGAACACCGCGCTAAGAAGTTCATCTGTGCGCTCCTCTTCACATATCTTTTGCCGAAGGGCCACGTGATCTAGCGAGGGATCACCGACAGCATAGGCGAGCGCCCGGAACAGACAGTTGCCGTCGCCATGTATGCCAATGATGTTAGCACCGTAGTCAGTGTAAACGGGGTCCTGCCTGCTGACCACTGGAGTGGATTGCCAATCATGATAATAAATCCTTCCAGACCTGGCCTCACGGGACATCCCCGTCAGCACCTCCACGAACGATGGCTTTACGCCCTCCGCTATTTTGGCGTAACTTGTTTTTTGCATGGCGAAAATATCCTATCCCTGGGAGGTCTCAATAGATGTTGGCTGATTGCACCCAAGGCTTTACCTCAGCACAGACACAGCCGTGACCAGAGCTGAACCACAATGTACCAAGACAGTATATCTGCAAATAGCGAGCAAAGAAAAGTCACCGAAAATAACGTGGCTGTGAAGCAGGTCAAAGGATAATAATATGTCAAGTCACTGAGAGGACTGTCTTTCACGGGGTTCCTTGGAAAACAAACATCAAATATGAAAGGTCAGTAAATATCGATGCTATTGAGTTTCAAACTTCGTCCTCACGGTACGGGGGAGGGGTAATTTCGCAACAGTCCACACCAGTTTATCTCAACAAAGGCGAAGGCATTAACCCTCGCCCCCTGGGGGGCCAATTTGCGCCCCCTTCTGTGGTTTTTCTTGAATAGTAAGAAAACGGGCGCGCAGCGCCGCCAAATTTTCAGTACCTTCCCGGGCATCAATTTGACACATTCACACAAAATTTCAAGCCTTAGGTCACCTTAGGTTAGGAGTTATTGAGGTCAAACTGAGGTCATGTTCGAGCAAAATGAGCAAAAACATGAAATCTTGAAACGCTCACAAAAGCTACCGTTATCAAGCAATCTCAAAGTTCTTTAGATGGTCATGTAAACAAAAAGCGGTGCTTCAAAACTGCCATCGGATTTTCAAAATTTTCGGATTTTGACCCCCCCCCCCCCCGCCAAAAAAAAATTGTTAAAAAAACGCAAAAAATACCATTTTTGATATTAAAAAACTGGAATATATGTGATAGTCCCTACCCTTTTCTATCTACATACAACATTCTACACCTTTTGTCAGTTTATTTCGGGGCGTAATCGTCCATTTTAGAACTAACGAAATGTGTGTAGACATACCGCAATATTATGTACAAGAATCACATAATATCTCGGCGCAGGTCAGGCAGTCGGCGGTAAAGCATTCAATTTCGGCACAGCGGCAAAACGCTCCATTTTCAGCGATAGCGCAAGTAGAATCGGCTGCGCCAGCACAGGTTTAGAGGTAGCGCACGCTATTTAGCAACAGTAACAACCAAATTCGGCACTGTTCATTCAATTTCGGCGGGTAACCGGAGGCACCCAGGTGATTCATATTTTAAGGAACGCTTCTTGAGCATCGAATGAATCCTCATACAGCTTTGTGGCTTTGAGATATTCTCAGGGGGAGAAAAGCAGGCCATTGTTTGTTTAGCGTCACAGTACCTACCTAAGATCGTTTCGCTGTTTCCCGTTTCGAATTCTGATGTGAAAATTGATAAACTTTACTGAATTAGTACTATTTATCCTAAAAAGATAACATCTGTGGGCTGGTTTCTTTTTTATATTACAGTACCCGCCCCTGTCCGCACATGGCGGACGACGATCGACAAGGCAAACGCCAATCGTTGTTGGACTCGAGGCAAGCCCCGATTCTCTTTCATTGAAGCACGTCTGTGCTGTTGTCACTGTGTGCCAAGTTTTTGCCCAAAACATGAACCCATTTTATCAAAAGACCTGTTATTTTACTTCACTTTGAAAGCAACCCATCACCTCGTCAATCAAACATAACACAATTAGCTCAGCCATACCAGAATAAGTCCTACCAATCGGTTATCGTTGCACTTCGTGTTATCATCTCCTATTAATCAACTGCCAGCGTGAAATATCAAACATCCCTTACCTACTGTGTGCAGAAGGACACGAAAATAAATTAATCATTCCGTATTGTATCATCACGCCTCCCCTCACCCCACCCCACCCCCACGAACACCACCAGACCCAGAGGCTTAGCGCCAACATTCTAACCCGTCCCATGGACAAGACTCGTAGTTGCGGCAGGTGTATTTTTCTCTCCCCCCCCCCCCCCTCCCTGAGCATCTGACTGTCCATCCGGCGCTCGGCGCATCCTTTCAACAACCGCACGACGACACCGGGCGACGGGCGTCTCTGGCGCATGGGCGGGGTCAAAGTTCAGTAGTCGCGTACCCTGTCGGCCTGGTTTTGTTCTCCGCCAGCTTCGTTTTCAGCAGGTGCCTATGCACTTATGTTATTTGTACTTCCTTGATAGAAATTAATAGACACATTGTAATGTTTTGTTTAACCCACAGAAAGCACGAACATGAAATCATGCTCATCGCTGGCGATGGCGAAAGGAATATTCGGCCATAACGGAGAGGGTGGAGGGCCGGAGGCATGCACTCAAGTCCAGACAATGAGACAGTGGCAACAGTAAACACCTTGAAAAACGTTTGACTTAATAACAATGCTCCAACAAGCTAATTTTGTAAGCAAGAAGTCTCTGCTTGCTTCCAAATAGCCACCGAAATTGAATGAATATCGCCGAATTTGGTTGCTGCTGTTCTAAATATCGTGCGGCCGTCTCCAATCTCCAGCAGCATCGCCGAAATACAATGCGGACACGCCGAAACCGGGCGTCTTTTGCTGCTGCGCCGAACTTAAATGCTCTAATGCCGATCACCGCTATAAACGGCCGACATGCAATGCTATACTGATACATAGCTTTGCGGTATGTCTACAAAGAATCCGCTAGGTCTAAAATGGACGCGCACGTACCGAAATAAACTGACAAAAGGTGTAGATCGATATCTCCTTCTTTAGCCAAGTTATAGCAAAAAAAAAACTTCAAAATTGATCACGTCAAATTTTTCCACTCAATTTTTGGCAATTCTAGACCACGTAGTGCAAAACAAAGACCACCATTGAACTCCCCGTGACGAGCTGCATCGAGTCAATACCTATTTCATGCAAAAATATCAACTTTGAAATTTGACCTAGTTTGACCTGACCTTGACCTGACCTTCACCAGAACATAATCTAACCTTACCCTAAAGGCTGCGTGACCCCCATAATCGTATTTGGCATATAAAATGGACCATAAAACATGCATCACATGATATTTTCATAATGTGACCCCCGGTGACCTGACCTCGCTGTGACCTGACCTGGTATCAGTGACCTCAAATAGCAAAATATGTGTTTGAAGAACATTTCCCCATCGATGATTTTCAATGAAATGCATTTTACTCGATTTTACAACGCATTTCTTGAAATGCCTGTAAACGGTGAAAATTCGACATTTGACCTGACCTGTGACGTCATCGGTTTGACCTAGGTCAATAAAATTGGGTCACAACGTAGTTCCCTGGTAGGGCGTTCCAACACCGTTTACCGCTTGTCGCTATGTTGCGTGGTTCTCGAGATCTGGGGGAGAATTATCCCCCCCCCCCAGCAGGGCGCGTTGCTCGGCAGACCCCAGCGGGGCGCGGGTTAACCCTCGCCCGTATAGGGGGGGGGGTCAAACGGACCCCTTCCCCCCCTCCTCGGTTTTTCGCGAATAACTAGCATAACAAGCGGCCGATCGCGACGAAACTTTCAGTACCCCGAGTTGATCAATTTTACACCTACCCTGAAAATTGCATGACCCTGACCAAAATGACCTTTGACCTGTGACCTACTTTTCGAGACCATGTTTGGCCGGAATCACGATTCGGCGTATGTCGGCTCGCATTAGCCTCGCGTTTGCAGTCTTTTCGTGGTTTTAAGCGTTCAAACATGTGATATGATGTTGCCTCCATGCATTAGTGTGGGTGTCAAGGTCACCTGAAGGTTAGGTCAGGTCATTAACTTTTGATGACCTCGGCTCACTTTTTCAAGTTTTACATGTTTCTAGGCCAGTTTTTTAGCTGGATTCGAATTTAGCGACCATATAAACATTTACGAAGTACTAACATTTACGACGCGCTAGCTCCACCAGGGGCGAAACGATGAGGGGGGAGGTATTGCATCAAAATCGGCCAAAATGACGTCACTCTGACGTCATTCCCGCCTGACCTGTGGTAGCTATACATTGTTTACTTTGACACACACAGAAAAATATTAACACCATTAGCGGTGTAATTGCACAGTACATATCTGAGCACTTGAGGAAAGTTAATTTAGTCCCTTCCCCGCTTAAATTACTCGCGCTTCTAAATGAACACCAGGAAGAAGGTAATAGAACACTGTTAGGAGTTATAGTTAGGAGTAATAGAACACTGTTAATTCATGGCCCCTAGAAATCGTTTGGTTTCGTTATTTTTGGCACAGATGGAATCAGAATAGACCAAATAATGGGAAAATTAACTCCAACCTGTTGGCATGGCAACCTTGTTCCAAAATAAAATGGCATTATTTTGGCTGATTTTTCGCTAAAATTGGCATTTTCATTTTGAATTCGAGACCCCTAAAAATCGTTTGATTTCGTTATTTTTGGCACAGATGGAATCAGAAGCTGTTAATTTCATTTACCATTTCGTTTAATGGTTTCATGCTCAGCGACATCAGAAATGTTCTCTATCGAAAAACGACAAAACTTTATGACGTCACCGTGACGTCATCTTAAGTTCTACAGCCTACAATATTTTTTTCGGGTATATTTTTGTGGGAGGCGGACGGACGTGCCCGATCGAGTTCCTGCCACCAACCGTCGATCAGCTGATCAGCTGATTTTCCTTTGGCCACCGGCCAGTTTTGGCGGGAACGGCCATCCTGATATCCGTTTTTGTATCCTAAGTTACCAATTTAATCCTTACGTGATAATTAAAACCCCTGAATTCAAATCCTTATCTTTTGCTGAGAAGGAGAAAGGCAGAATGCCTTTAGGACACTCCCCAGTTCCTCAACGGAAGAAACAAACTCAAACAGCTGAGCAAAACAAGGACCGCCAGACAATGAAACCCGCGGAAACGCCGCAGTCCGATATCCCCGACGCGGTGCGGTCCGGCGTTGCGAAGAAGAGAAATGAAGGTGGTATTTTTGAACTGACTGAGGAGATATCATCTGGAGATCTACAGGTATGGATTAAAACCCCGACAAAACCGACATTACACCCCAAGTTGGTAAGTTATCAGAAAGTGCGTACACCCCATTTGGAAAAGGGTCGGCCAGTTCCAGTTATCTCTCTCGCTCTTCCAGTGACACGGGTAGTGAGGGGACTAATTCCGAATTCGATCTGCAATGGCGGCCCTGGAAAGAAAATTTGTGGCAATCCTGTCAAGGAGGGTGAGGCTGGAATACTCTGCGACTGCTGCCATGCGTGGTTTCATGCGGGGTGTCAGGGTGCCCAGAAACTGGCTATCACGGCTCTTGATCGCTTCAAATCTCTTGCCTGGCTCTGCGCAGCCTACAAAATGGATCTAAATAGCAGCAAGTCTCGGCACTCTCACTCGGATCCCCTCGAGAGTAAGATCAAAGGCCTGGAGTCTGCTGTATCGACCCAAATGAGTCTCATGATGGACATGTTGCGGGAGCATGAGAGGTTCTTAGGCGAAAAGCTCGCTGTCAAGTGTTCAAATTATCAGCCCAAACTCAACTTCAACCGAGGTGATTTCACCCGTTTAAACCGAACACTAGTCGAGGAGGACTGGTCACCCCTGCAAAATGGTTCGGTGGAAGAAGGCTATACTTACCTGAAATCAACATTGGACAGGATAGTCTCCACCTGTATCCCGCTATCTAAGGGTTTTAAGGCACGCAAAAACATCTATATGACAAGTGCTGCCCTTCAGCTACGGAAGCAGAAGACCATGCTATGGGTGAAAGCTGCCACCTCGGCTCCAATGACCCACTTGACACAGCAAGATACCGTGCCTGCAGGAACAAACTCAGGCAACTGACAAGACGACTCCGCACCAGTTTTGAGGCACAGCTAGTGACTGACTTGAAGACCAACCCCAAGGCCTTCTGGAAGTATACCAAAAGTAGACTCAAGACCAAGCCCAAGGTCGGGGATCTCAAAGACACAAATGGTCAATTGGTTAGCGATACCAAACTTAAGGCTGGTATCCTCAACCAATTCTTTGCTTCAGTTTTTACCACTGAAGATGCAAACGATGTGCCAACTCTGGACGATCGCGTCCAGTCGCTCGGTCTCGATGACATCACCATAACAACGCGGGCGGTGGAAGAGAAGCTCCGAGGCCTTAATGTGTTTAGACCTGCACCCGAGGGTACTGAGAGAGGCTCATAGCTCCCTCTCTGGGCCCCTTGCCTACCTCTTCCGTAAGTCACTGGACACTGGTTGCGTTCCTGACGATTGGAAACTGGCACGTGTGGTTCCTATCTACAAAAAGGGAAGCAAGGTGGAACCATGCAATTACCGCCCAGTGAGCCTCACAGCTATACCGTGTAAAGTGCTCGAATCTCTTATTCGAGACGAATTGCTGAAATTCCTCACTGAGAATGAGGTCATGACCACCCACCAGCACGGCTTTCGACCTGGAAGGTCGTGCAATACTCAACCTTTTGAAGTCCTGGATGACTGGAGCAAGGATATCGAACAGGCGAACCCAATAGATGTTATTTATCTCGACTTCCAGAAAGCATTCGATTCTGTACCCCACCAGAGACTTTTGAGCAAGCTCCGCAGCTATGGGGTATTAGGTAAGCTCCTGGCATGGATTGAGGCCTTTCTAACCGGAAGGAAACAACAAGTGGTCATCGACGGGCGCCCCTCGAACTGGACGGAGGTCGCTAGCGGCGTACCCCAGCAATGTCCCAAAATTTGTCGATTTGGGTGGGAAACGACATCCAAATTAAATTCATTTTTCACTCTTACCACCAATATTTAAGAATAATTGTCCACTCCCAACCAAGAAAACTTAGGATTTTTTACCAGGAGCAGTTGTGTGGATGCCAGGTTTAGCATCAAACATTCTACACCCTAGAATAAAATACATGTTTTTGTTGTTTCTCACTCCTTTTAGATCTAATCGAATCAGCAGTTTTCTACCTCCCCCCCATTTTGGTGGGTATTTTTCCCCTCTGACACCCATGACAAAACTCAATTTTGGGACACTGTACCCCAGGGATCTGTGCTCGGATCTTTACTCTTCTTAATCTATGTGAACGACCTGCCAGACGAAATTCACTGCAAAGTGAAGTTGTTCGCTGATGACACAAAATTGTACTCCTGCGCCCATTCCATAAACAACACGACTCTCATGCAAAATGATCTGAATGCTCTCTTAAAGTGGTCAAATTTGTGGATGATGCCTTTCAACAAGGACAAGTGTACCGTACTGCACATAGGAAGCACGAATTGCGGATTCTCATACACTCTAGGCCAATTTCCTCCTAGCCAGTGCAAGAGTGGAGAAAGACCTTGGTGTCCACGTGGACGACGCTCTTAAGTTTCGTGAACACGCAGCGTCAGCAGTGGCGAAGGCTACGCAGCTCCTCGCCGTAATCAAGAAGTCGTTTTCCCTCATCAACGAAGTCACGCCGCCCATTCTTTTCAAAACCCTGGTTCGCCCACACTTAGAATACGGGAACCTTGTATGGGGTCCATTTTACAGAGCGATCAGCGACAGGTCGAAAGAGTTCAGCGCAGGGCAACCCGGCTGGTAGAGAGCATCCGCCACAAACCCTACACGGACGACTCAAAGAACTGAAGATGCCATCACTGCATTATAGACGACTGAGAGGTGATATGATCTTCACATACCAACTATTTCACAGAGGGGTCGATGCCGACCGACCCCAGGTCATTCTTCGCTCTGGCTGGAGGAGTTACTCGGGGACATCAGTTTAAAATCCAGAAGTTTCCAGCAGCCTCGAGGGTGAGGCCTTTGCCGCCCGAGTCGTGAACGACTGGAATGGACTCCCCTCCGAGGTGGTTGGTGCACCCTCGCTGAACTGCTTCAAGGCAAGACTGGACGCACACTGGTCCCACATCATATACTCCGTACCTGATCCTGATTGATCTCGTAAAGCCACAATCCCAGGAGCTCGATAAGATCGGGTACCACAGGCCATTATGCCTAAAAATCCCGAAAACCACAATGCTTGAGGGTGTTTTCGTTTAAAAGAATAGCATTTCAATTATCTCCTACTGCGTGCCATGGTTTATGTTACACATAAGAAGAAAACAACTGACATTTGTGGCCAAAAACATCCCCGTTCCCTGCCGGCTCGAATTAATGTATTGCATACACATTAAACAATATAAAGCCCTCTTGTCATTGCGTGGCAAGTATTCTTTTTTCTACAAAATCGAGAATAACTCGAAGACTGTCATGGGTCACCACCTACATTTTTCTGTTTTCACCCAGTTTTGAAAGTTCGTTCAGGTACACTGCAGCACCATAAGCTGTAATTTTGATTTATGTAAATTTGATTGCGGTTTTATTCACCTGCAATAAAAAACTAGCAGGTGTGGCCAACAACGCACAAGGTTGAAGGTAAAAAACGTCCGACAAGATTTTTGACCCACTTTTGAATGCCACTCTATGTAGCTAACCGCTTAACTAATTAAAACAAGGATTGCAGAGCTCTATTCATACATTTCAGCATCCTCTTCAACAAATCAACAATATTATCAGTCGGGCACACTGTAGTATTTCCGATCCATTTATGGAAACGTTTCCATTTTTGGAACAATGTTCCAAAAATGGATACGCCGTTTCCAAAAATAGAAACGGTCTGTTCCATAAATGGAGACGCTGCGTGCATCGCTACTTTTAAAGCAAACTGGGCATTGATTGCTGCAATCTGGCATGCGCAGGATGCCACCAATCGACAGCCAGCATTCTAGTTTATATTCCTCTTCTCCGAATTTCCGATAAGAAACCGAAAATCGACAAACGAGGCGATGCTTATAACATGTTGACGTGATAAAAAATTCATAAGTTTTTCTAATCAAATAAGGTCTGCACCGTCGTCACACCAAATACCATCGTATTCTGACGATGAATTTATTCATACTAGCTCATGTGTAACATTGATATAAATTTTATATATTGAAATGATATCTACGCTTTATGTACTGCCCACTTTGGACCACATTTCAATTTGTCCAGTAGTTTCTAGGAAATCTTAGTTTTAGTTGAATTTTGAATGTGCTAAGTTGCAGCGCGTAATATATTAGTATCAAACCCGACGTCCAAGGTAACTGCCGAGAGCAGAGATGCTAAACCAGTCCCAAAACATCAATTTTTAGTTGCATGTGAATTTTAAAAAACACATTTAAAGGGACTATCCCACCTTTAACATGGGGTTTGAGTTGAGATAGCCAAGTTTGCGGCGAGGTTCAGAAACCACTATCTATCTAGGTTGCAACCCCCGCGGCCTCTTGGTGTTGAAGAAATTTGTTCCCTGCATTTGAAAATGGGCCTTGCGCCAGGCCCTATCTTCAACATGGAGCGACCGTTAGTGTGACGTCACATTGTTTAGTCATTCTGATTTAAATGGGTTTGTTCGTTAAAAAATCGCTTAAAACTTGGTCTGAACTTTATTGTGGTGCCTACACAGTAAAAAGAATCAGCTTTATGACAGTCATGTTGCCTGGGGAAGGAGGTAATTTTGGGCTGTGACGTCACATATCATCCAATCTATAAAGTCGGCCACAATTTAACTGGTTTTAACAACATTTTAGAAGGTGGGATAGTTCCTTTAAGCTAAGTTTGCACACATCTGAACTTCAGCGTTTCTATTTTTGGAACATCAGCGTTTCCATTTTTGGAAACTAATCCTCCATAAATGGATACGATTCAGGAGCATTTTTAAGTGGTGAATTTGAATGCATCAGCTTTCCATGCAAGAAGACAAGTGCTTTTGGTGTACCTATCCGTGCTTGTTTTACGCAAAACGGTGGTTATACCTACATCAAATCCAGCCACCCTTGGCAAGAAAATTTGTGCGGAAATGTTAGCGTTTCTATTTATGGAACAAGCGTTTCCATTTTTGGAACAGAAGAGTAGTCAAAATTGGAAATGTTTCCAATAATAGAAATGTCTCCATAAATGAATCGGAGATACCACAGTGCGCCGGACTGTTATCAGCATTAATTGAGCTATTATGGGTGGCATATGTCGATATCACATAAGATACCAAAATGCAAATTACTCTGTAAGGAAGTATCCATAGCTCCATAGCAACCACCTAGCAACGTGAATCAAAGCTGTAAACAACTCGCGTTTTCTCAGATGCGCATTTTTCGGAGCATATAACCAGAATCTGTTATCCTCGGCGTCATAATGAATGTTGCAAAACAGAGTGACCATTTGACTATCAATAAGGACGATTTTTGCGAAATTCATGTTTCTTGCCTAACTACCTTTCGAAAAAGTTAACAGACGCTAAACAAGTTAGTCGAGCCAGAGCCGACGAAGATTGTCGAGCGTGGCAGGGCAGCGTCAAACTCACCGTGTCTGTTCTTCCCGAGTCTTCAAAATCTTCTAGCGAAACCAAGCACAGAAAACTCACAAGTTTCAATGAAATTACTTCTCTCACAATTGACACCTCAATCAACAGCCGGATCCGTCAAGGGTCCCGACAAGATTCCTATAGATTCCTAAGGAAAAGGTTGGGCCAGGCAGTCACGTGACAGTTTCTGCTTGGTGTTTGAGTTGCGCCATCGTGGTTTATTGATATCTTTAAACAATTTTAAGACAAAATGTAGCTGAATATGTTAACATATATTTAAAAAAAAATATTTAATAAACAGAAATAAGTAAAAAACAAAAGTTTTGGCCTAAGCGTAAATCTATTATTTATATAATACTCTTGACATTGCTTTGCATTGAAGATTCAGGCTAGAAAATTTTTCATACTCATTATAGGTATAATACAATTTATACAATACTCATTTCTATGCGAAGATTGCTCTAGCGTATGGCAAATAAAATGGGCATAGGTATAAATACGCATAAAAAATAAGTTAACATAAACTTGGGTATAACCACGGATCACATACTGCCCGGGCCTACAAGGTGTCACATAAGGTGATCCGTGGTATAACTAATGGTCAGAAGAGGGCAAGCAGCGCGCTTGGGATGAGGCGTTCTCTAAGACGTCTCAGCAGCGTCTGCTGGATGGGGCAAACCAGGTGGTCCGGGTGCGTCTTCTTGCTGCTGCAGAGCCCCACACCGCCGCCTGGGTGCAAGCCCTCCCAGTCACCAGTCTGGGACTCCACCTGGAGGACGAAACCGTCCGGGTAGCAGTGGCGCTGCGACTCGGGGCACCGGTATGTGAACCGCACAACTGCCAGCTCTGCCGTCGTCCTGCTGATCGACTGGGCTACCACGGTCTCTCCTGTGCCAAGAGTGCTGGCCGCCACGCACGTCACGCCAACCTTAATGACGTGCTGCGGCGGGCACTGAGCAGCACAGGGCTCGAGAGTGTTTTAGAGCCCACCGGCCTTGACAGAGGTGACGGCCGACGTCCCGATGGGATAACGCTCTTCCCTTTCAGCCGAGGAATGAGCCTGATATGGGACGCCACCTGCTGCGACACCTTCTCTGCAACTGCTGTCATCAGCTCTGCCTTGAGCCCTAGTAGCGCCGCTCGCTTTGCGGAAGAACGCAAGCGCGTCCGATATGCCGCTCTCCGTAAGAAATACGTTTTCGTACCTTTCGCGGTTGAGACACCTGGTGTCCTGGATCCAGCGGCCACACAGGGGGGGGGGGGGGTCGGATGCAACCCCCCCCCCAGGCTGTCGTGGGTACGGAAATAGCCCAGGCGGTGCCGGGTTAAACTAATAGTATTACCACAGGGAACACGACGCATTTATAGCCGAAACATTTGCTTTTTTTCTTAACCCTCGCCCGCACATGGGGGGGGTGGTTGCCACCCCCCCCCAGGTAGTCTTTCTGCTCTGCACTCAACATTTTTAGAGCTAGAATGCTGATTTTTCGTATAGCTGCTCCTCTATCCTTTCTTGAGGTCCACTGAAAATTTCAAGTTTCTGTGATTTTTGGTTTCGGAGATATGACCTTGTTTTTCAGGTCATGTCATGACCCAAATGGCCAATTCTCAACATCTTGCGCCTGCCATGGGCCTTGTGAGCTTTTGACACCCTGATTTCGGCCTTTTTTGCCAGTCTTACCTCCCACCTATCATGGAACATGTTGTTCGACGATGTACAGGGGTCAAGGTCAGGGTCAAGGTCAACCTAGGTCATCTAAGATAATTGCGTTTTAGGCAAGCTGAATTTACTTTTTGTGAAGTTTTTTGACTGCATTTTTGGTAAAAGCTTCTCAGATCATGATTTCATGTAATATGGACCCAAAAACAATCGGTGCACACATCAGTATACACACAGGCACACACAG
Source organism: Amphibalanus amphitrite (assembly GCF_019059575.1). Taxonomy (NCBI): domain Eukaryota; kingdom Metazoa; phylum Arthropoda; class Thecostraca; order Balanomorpha; family Balanidae; genus Amphibalanus; species Amphibalanus amphitrite. The sequence goes on from NW_024882563.1 coordinate 24,866, forward strand.
ACATACAAACACATATAATTGACCTTGACCTAACTTGACCTGAAATGACCTCAGCAGCAAAATTCTGGTCGGGTAGTGTGACAAAGAGGTTCTAGCTGGCTTGGCACCAGAAAACAGCATCGTCATCGGTATTTGATAAGCAGCGCACTTGATATCCAACGGTGACCCAAAACAGCAACATTTTTTAGTTTGACCTGACCTGGAAGGTCAATGACTGACCTGAGAAGGTAAAACTGGGTATCATTGGATTCGTCTCTTCCCAAAGAATCTTTTTGGTCTTTACCGCTAAGCTCTATCTCCAACAGGAACGAAATGGCGCGGGGGGGTGGCAACCACCCCCCCCATGTGCGTTCTAGGATGGGAAAATGGCATGTGCGGGCGAGGGTTAACCTTCGCCCCAGTGGGGGGGGGGGGGCATATGTTACCACCCTGTCGCGTTTTTTTCGTATAAATAAAAAACCGCGGCGCGTAGCGCCGCGCCGCTTGGGGTAGCTTTTGGTACATCAATTTTGGACAATGTGTGAAATTTTTGACCCCAGGTCATGTCAGGTCAGGTCACTAGGTCAAGTTAACTGACCAAGCCTAAAAAAAGTTCGCAATCATGTCCAGCCTGCAGTGTTTGTCAGAGAGGTTTCAAACTTGGTGGATTACATAATGTTATGGGTGCCTACAATTTGTATATCTCGGATTTTTTATATGCGTGACCTAAGGTCAGGTCAGTGGCGTGACCTTTCCATTATAAGTCAATGGAGAAAAACGAAAATGCCTCTAGATCCGTGTGTACGCATAGGAACAGTCCAAATATTTCAGGATAACAAGGATTTGGACCACCCGTGACGACCAAGGTGTCTTTTTTGCTGATAGCCTCTTGAAAGGTCATCCGAGGTCATTTGAGGCTACAAACAGTTTTTTTGCCAATAACTCTCGATTGGAAAGAGATAGAACGCTGGGGTTGGCCTCATTGCGTTTGTCTTGCCGAGACGCATCGACTGATATGCAACATGACCTTTTCCGGTCAGGTCATGACCTTGACCTGAGGTCAAATTTTGAAGTTGACCTTTCAAGGTCAAATTATAGTTCATTCGACGCGTCTCGGCAAGAGGAACACGATTCTGGCATTAGAAATGACCTAGCTTTTTTTAGTCAAAAGTTATTGTCGAAAAACACTTCTTTAAAACAGCTATTTTTGGAGTTTTTGCCCTCTGGAGGCTAAACGGTTGATCTGAGGTCATTTTTGATGATGACCTAATCAAAAGAAGAGTTCAAAAGCTATCGAATGCTTTTCCCAGCGTTTTTCTAGCTATCATAGTTCCTGAGATAATGGCATGTTTTCTGAAAAATATAATGACAATTCGCAAATTTTGACCTTTGATGACCTCTGGTGACCCCAATATTGCTCTAAGGTGAAAAATGACCGAAATACTTTCAAACGTACGCATCAAGAGCTATCGACTGCTTTTTACCGTGTCTTTCTAGCCCTCTTAGTTTTTGAGTTAGAGGTGGGTGGTAACATATGCCCCCCCCCCCCCCACTAGGGCGAAGTTGGCGGAGACCGCCACTGGGGCGCGGGTTAAATAAGATTGAAAAACTGCGAGTACTGGCTTTTCGCCTAGCAGTTGGGCGTGAGGTGAGTGACGATAAAAATTATTTCGCTCTCCCTTGCTCCTGCACCTGCGGAAAGTGGATGGATGGGCATTGGCTACGTACTGGAAGGGTGTGATAAGGGCAATAAACCACTTCATGCTCCGATAATTGCATTACGTCTATGACGGTGTAAAGTAAAGAATAAAGATGTGTGAAGAAATAGACATCTGACAATTGGCTGACTTCCCTGCCTCCCGGCCGCTACTCAGCTCCACCACTCGCCGTTGTCAGTGCACGGTTTTTCTAGCAAGCTCCAGCCTAGTATTGATCTTATTCAGTATTTACGGTACGAAGATTTGATAACGGAATGTGACGTTTCCACATCATGCTTGATGGTTGAACAAGCATGACGTTTCCACATCATGCTTGATGGTTGAAGTTTGCAACGTTAACAACTACCAAGTCAAGTCGCAGCCCCAGTCATCTGGCACGTCTCTGTCATCGAATAAAGCCAATGAACAAGAAAGTTATTATTTTCCAGCATAAATGAAAATATATAACACTGCTACAGGCGGTACGCGGATGTCATGCACATTACACACAACGATTCAATCGAATAAAAACTGGATTAACCATAAATAATAACAGTACAGCACTGGATTAACCATAAGTAATAACAGTACAGCACCAAACACTTGAGATGCACATTATAGTACTTTAGAATTTAGATGCACCGAGGAGTAATGAGACAAAAGTTGTAGCACGCCCTATCTTAAAAAATATTGAACGAGATATTTCCACAGTGCAAAAACAAAACCGAAATCCGACAAAAAACCGATTCCAGGTTCAATGTCCACAGATTTGAAAACAAAACTTTCAAGTGCCCCCATGGTAAAAAAAATGACCAAAGACGGAATTGTAACAAAGAATAAATAAAGATATGTGCGGCAAACGAAGGGCGGCACTGGACGAGCGTCTGCCCAAAGTAGGCGCCCAGAGTTACTCCTTAGCCCAGCGGGCAGCAGCAAATGAATTACAACCAAAGGAAGAATATGCATTAGTCTATTAAGGCTCATCGCACCATGACGAGGCACAGCTCGGATAACGCGATTCGCCTGCGTCCTCCAGGCGAGAAGCACCTCGAGTAGGCTGCCGTGTCTTGACCAACTGCCGCATCCGTCGTCCGCGCCGCAGGCCTCCCAGCGGCCATGTTCCAACGGAGCCGTGAGCTTCACCGTCTCCCGCTCCGCCTCTACAAGGTGGATGGAGGCCTGGCCGGACGGGTGGCACAAGGACATCTGGAGCTCCTGCTGCCGGGCCCGGCGGAAGGAGTAGATCGCCGCTCCGCGGTCGACATCCACCAGCTCCGAGCCGGCCACCAGTCCAGCTCGGAGTAGTGCCTCCATCGCATCGGCCGTCGACCGGCGTGGGGCCCGGATGTGACTAGTGCAGCTCCGTGGGGTGCCCTGCCGCGCTCTGCCGAGTGTGCAGAGAGCAGGTAGGTAGACTGGTGGCGGTGAAGAAAACAAGCAGTTATCTTCTTTCGGGATCTGTAAAGAAGCATTCCATTAAAAACTACATCCAAAACGCTTTCCATATTTTTTACAGAACACAATGCAGTAGCCAAAATAGATATGAAGTATGTGAAGACAACAGTCTACTGCCATTAGATAACTGATCCTGATGGACAAATACTTTAGATACTAGTATATCATAAGGTGGTTCAAAGACACACTTTGCAGCTCCAGTAAAAAATCACTGTTTTTCATACTTCATACTGTAAGGGGAAAGGGTGGGGTGGGGATGCAGCCAAGAGTGCATCATATAGGGTTGTAGTGGTCGGACCATCTGGAGCAATAGCCTGTTTTTGCCGTTTTTAATGTTAACCCTATGGCGCACATGAGCACGCGCCACGGGCGCACCCCCGGCCGAATCGTGCCCAAAATCTAATACGACCTGTTGAATTACATGACCCACGAGTCGTGAAAATTTCACCCTCGTGCGTCAATCGACGGCGCCGCAATATCCGTTTTTGGGCGTCACGCCGCCGCAGCCTGTTTTTGCCGATTCTAATGCTAACCCTATGGCGCACATGAGCACACGTCACGGGCGCACCCCCGGCCGAATCGTGCCCAAAATTTAATACGACAAATGAGTGCACGCGCTCGACTTGGCGTGAAACTTTCACCCCCGTAGCCCTTACCGTTTCCGAGCAATAGCCTGTTTTTGCCGATTCTAATGCTAACCCTATGGCGCACATGAGCACGCGCCAAGGGCGCACCTCCGGCCGCATCTTGCCTCAAATTTAATACGACCTGTTGAATGACGCGACCCACGAGCCGTGAAAATTTCACCCTCGTGCATCAATCGACGGCGCCGCATTAAGCCTTTTTAAGCGTCGTAACCCCGACGGCGGCGGACTTTTTAAGATCTACTAGAGGTACAGGTTTACGCGATAACTGTATGTTTTGATTTATGTTATGTTACGGGTGCATTAGTTTTGGGTGATTGACTTGTATTTTTAGCTATATTATTTGGGTAGATTTGGGTAGCTGTTTTTAAAACTGTAAGGGATGGTGATAGTTGCGGGGTGTTCAAGTGTTTTGTATGTTGGGCCCTTTTTGAACTCAACCCTACCCCTACCCTACCCCACCCTACCCCTACCCTATCCTACCCTACTACCCTACCCTACCCTACCCTACTACCCTACGCTACCCTACTATATCCTAACCTACCCTACTACCCTAACCTACCCTACTACCCTACCTAACTCTACCCTACCCTACCCTACCCTACCCTACCCCACCCTACCCTACCCTACCCTACCCTTACACTACCCTACCCTACCCTAACCTTACCCTACCCTACCCTACCCTACCCTACCCTACCCTACCCCTACCCCTACACTACACTACACTACCCTACCCTACCCTACCCTACCCTACCCTACCCTACCCTACCCTACACTACACTACCCTACCCTACCCTACCCTACCCTACCCTACCCTACTACCCTACCCTACCCTACCCTACCCTACCCTACCCTACCCTACCCTACCCTACCCTACCCTACCCTACCCTACCCTACCCTACCCTACCCTACCCTACCCTACCCTACACTGCCACCGACAGTCCAAGTTTCAGCTAAATCGGCCCAGAAACGGCTGAGATATTGCAAAAACAAATTAATTGTATTTACTGGCGAATCCCCTTGGCGAGCGGTGCCTTGTGTCGGCCTTCGTTGTCAAAGGTCAACGACCTCCCGGCTCTGATGCTTTTGACTCAGTTTTTAAGCGAACAACTGAGCCTAAAGCACGTGCCCTCTGCTCGGCGCCGGTCGCGGCCCCACCACGTGCACACCGCTGAACCCACACCCTCGAAAATTTAATACGACAAATGAATGCACGGGCTCGACTTGGCGGGAAAATTTCACCTCCGTAGCCCTAACCGTTCCCGAGCAATAGCCTGTTTTTGCCGATTCTAATGCTAACCCTATGGCGCACATGAGCACGCGCCACGGGCGCACCCCCGGCCGCATCGTGCCCAAAATTTAATACGACCTGTTTTATTACGTGACCCACAACTGGAAAAAATTTCACCCTCCTGCGTCAATCGACGGCGCCGCAATAAGCCTTTTAGGGAGTAACCCCGACGGCGTGGGCGGCGGACTTTTTAGGATTTATAATATAGATATTATGAATTATAAGTCGTCCGTGCGTGCGTTCTCCATCCATCCATCCGTTTGTCATGTCTTATGTGTCCTATTGCGCCGGAACGGTACCGTGTATCGGCGTGAAATTTGGCATGCCGAATCTGTGGGCGTGGGCGGCCTTTGTATTAAATGTGTCTTATTGCGCCTGAAAGACGCCGCGTATCGGCGTGAAATGTGCGCACGTGTAAGCTGTGTCCAATTGACTTGTGCATGGGACGCTATTCGCCGGTTTCTAGCGGTGTACCAAATTCATGAACATATCGGCCCAGTCAATTTCAAGATCTGGAAGCGACCCCTGCACGTGCGCACGTGCAGTTGCAATCCTATCGTGACACATGCAAATACACACTGACTTGTGCACGGCACCCTATGATCGGTCTCTAGAAGTGTGCCGAATTGGAGTGCAATCGGCCCAGCCGTTTCTGAGATCTGGAAGCGTCACCTTGCACGTGCGCACAGGCCAGGTGGGTTCTGACTGACTTGCGCACGGTACCCTCCTAACCAGTCTCTAGCGGTGTGCCAAATCTGAGTACAATCGGCCCGGCCGTTCTCGAGATCTGGAAGCGTCACCCCGCACGTGTGCACGTGCAGTTGCACCCCAACCGTGACACATTTAAACACATTGCCCGGTGGGTGCCTACATCCTTGTTATAATGTAGTTATTGTCATTATTACAATCAAGTTGTACCGTGCTATTGTCATTACAACAAAAGTGACACCTCTCTGTTTTACACGTGTCACGTGCAGTGGGGGTTACCCGCATGCATTGTCCATAGTAAAATACTTCTAAGAAGGGCATACACTACCCCACACAAAAAAACCGCAAGTGTAACGGTCCAGTGGCTGCGGAGATATAAGTCGTACAAAAACGTCCCTACAGCGGCCGGCCGCTAATATTTAGCATTAAATTCGTGTCTCATCCTTCTATGGGAGGTATCCCCGTCACCTGTTCGTATACTGTCTGAGCCAAGGCCATATATGGGTGTGAGCTCAAATCTCGGTAATGTGCTTTTATTCTAAATTTCTCGAAAACGGCACGGTGACTGGCCATGTCATGTCCGGCCGCCACCCAGCCTCCCGCCGCGCCTGGCCGGGCTGCTGCTTCGCCGGCCGGGTGGCGCGGGCGGCCCTCCTGGCTCCCAGTCCCGCCCGTCTGGGATGCGCTCCCCATCTGCAGGGCGTCGGCGGCGCCCAAGAGGCACAAGAATAACGGCGGTGTTGCGGGCGGCTTGTGGGGTTACGGTGCCGCGCTCCTTCCCCGGCCCCTCGCCGTCCGTCCCCCCTCCCCGGTGCCGTTCTCTTCCAGGGGAGGCGCCCCGGCCGCCGTGCTGGGGCGTAACGCAGTCCGTGCTTTTAGCACAGCAAAATATCCACCCAGGCTAGATTAAAGTCACGACAAACTAGGATTAAGAGTGGCTACAGAATTCAGACTTTATGCAGACTTAACATTGAGGTATTATATGTGCAACTAAATGACACACATGGTGTTTGTTCTAACCTTCTCAACAGAAAGTGGACGTATCAGGACAGCACCCCTTGGTGACCATTATACTCAAGGGGTGTATAGGAACTGATTCCCCAGGGGTGAAGCGATAGAAGCAAAAACATGAGTCACTCGTTCCCTCCTGTGTCTTCCCTCCAGCAGCAAACAAATATATGCGTGATGCCCAATGTGACTGATAACTGCATATTATAAAGCTGGAAATATTGTACAAAGTTGTGACAACACAAGCAAACTATGCATGTCACTGCTCTTGTTATTGCTATATGAGACCCCACAAGACACAAAAATATGCATGGTAAAAAAAGGGGGCAACAATACATTTCAAATGTAGCTTGTCAAAAAAATGATCATGAATTTCACTACATCAAAAGTGAATGAAATTAAGTGATAATCAAAGACTCTGGAAAAGAAGATCAGCATAACTACATATGTCTTGTTTCCAAAGCTAAAGTATGATCCTCAATGTTGCAAAAGTTGATTGGCTTTTACAATAATGAACAATACAATAACTTTGAATAAAAAACAACATATGGTAAACACACTTCAAGGAAATCCCAAGATCCATCCAAAATTTGACATGCCTGTTTGGAATGCTGTTAAACATGCTATGATCTTCACAGAATAGGTAAAATCAACTCAAAATATTATCTTCTTTATTACAAATAAAATCTTCCCATGAAATTCATTATTGTCACTGCAGAGCTCATTCAGTCAATTAGAGACTGTGCAGAGACTTCATTTTTCAAACAATCAGAGAATCAATGTGCAGAGACTAACACTTTACAATCTAGTGACTTATCACAAACATCTTTTGTGCTACAAGCTTATGCTTACTCAACATCTTTTCATGACTCAAATATGGTGGTGTTCATTTAAAGTGAAAACACTCATCCAGCACTAAGCAGATTATTTCTAAGCTCGTTTAAGTCCCAATTTCTGCTATATTTCGCTTGGAGTCACTTCATAGTTTGAACTCAAGGTGCCTTGTGGATTTACCTCAGGCATGTAGGTAAATCCACAAGGATTTATGGGCTTTACCTCAGTTATGCAGCTGCTCCCTCAATTTAAGTTTCTCGTTAAATTTCATTGAGGCGTTGCAAGATGGGCTGTAGCCGAATTCTCTTCCCTGTTTAGCTGATGCTCATAATACCTGAATATTTCTAATTCCAATTTTTATAGCTGTTAACAATTGCTAAAGGCCCATGTACCTAGACAATAATGACTTTACAGAGGAAACCCCTGGCTGTGTTTCATGGGCGCGCTGCCAGCAGCTGCCAGCGCATTCCGTGGAGCTAGCGTCAACCTCTGGTAGTGTTGGAGGTATAGGCTTGTTGATGTCTATGGAAGCCAAAAGTGGCTGGCAGAGTGCCGCGTTAAACCACCCTTATTTTTTGCACAATAATGCTGTGATAACTGTTCATGCAAAAAATATAAGGTGAAGTGAAGTAAAATCAGGTCAAACATTTATATATAGGTACCCAAAAGTAGCAGTGTATGGAGTACCTACCTATATTCACATTACCATTCCAATGATATGATGCACAACAGGCCATAGAAAAACCAGTGAATGTTGAATTGTACCCCAATTTCAATATCAATATGGCACTTGGCAATAACAGTAAAACACACCGTTTTTTTATGTTAAATCAACAGAGAACACTCCTGAACCTAAAAAATGATCAGAATGTATAATAAGGATAACAGTATAAATAAAAATCGACGACATCAGCACCTATCACCGCCGTTCCACATTCACCACTCCCCATTCCACGCACAGATTGTTTACCCCTTGGTTTACCCCGTGTTCGCAGTCTCCCTGACGACGGAGATTCTTTACGCCCACCGACCAATCACGTTCAAGATCAGCGTGGCTTGGCCGCAGTTCTCGAACGCCATTGGCCAGATTAAGCAGGACCTTCGTCGTCAGGAAAACTGTGAACACGGTGTTACATATTTCGCCATGGTAACAAAAGCGCCAGAATTGACTACCAGAATTGGATCCGAAGGTCAAATGGGTCACGTGACTGTCAAGTTCGGATGGACAACACCTGGAAAACGGCACAACGTACAATAACGCTCTATATATCATTGGAAAGAGCATCAAAAATTGTATATCCTATCAACTTTTCACTTGAATATGTCTTCAAGGTACAAAGTTATTAAGCACCAAAGACGCTCCCATTGACTTTCCATGTTAAAATTTTTCATTTTTAAAGAAGCCTAAAGACAACAAACGAATTTGCACAGCTTAAAGAAGCATAACAACATGTTCTATGGTCTTTTCTCAACAAGTCCTGAAAGTTAAAGCAAAATCGTATCATATAATTTTGTACAATGAGCGAATGAAAATGTCTCTGCAAAAACGCCCATTGACTTAACATGGGGAGCGAAAAAAGTTCAACTTTGACCTCGTGCAAAGACACGTTACGAAGTTCTGAGGGGTATACGGCGCACACTAGCGTGTACCCAAACGTGTTTGCCATAAAATGCTGGGAAGAAAACCACCTCTTCCTTGGCTCGTTTTCCCGCCATTGGCGATCGCGCAAAAAGTGTCCAAAACCCCGTTGACTTAACATGGGGAAAATGCAATGGCACGTGCCACGTGCCACGAGGTTTTAAGCGAGTAGCGACCGGTGCCATCAGGTAGATCGCCCCCGGGAGCCCATACCCTGAAATTTTTACGAAGATTGAGCGATTCGTCTAGGCTGGAATCAAGATGTCTCGATTCGCGGCCAGACTTGCAAAACATAGCCCGGAGACGGACCGCTCCGGTTGTTTTTCAATAGAAAAACACAATTCTAACGAATAGTGTTTGTCTTTTCAAACAACCTGCGGTTAACAAACGACAACCCTGCCATCTGTAAAGGACTATGAATTTCGCTGACGCTTCACGTGCTATGAATCAATTGCAGCAGACGGTCAAGTAAATGTTAGGTTCTTGCTGACTCTTGTATATAGGACCAAGAGGACCATCACTCCTCAACCTACTACTCACACGTGCTTCGAACAAACGTTAACCCGCGCCGGGCCGGTGCTCTGAGATTCCGCGCCGGGCCGGGGGGGGGGGTGTCTGAACACCCCCCCTTCTAACTCGGCTCCTGGGCCACGTAGCGACACGCGGTAAGCGGCAATCGAAAGAACGTCCAAAATAAGGACGAAAACACTTCAGTCATTTTTTGGGTCAGGTCAAAGGTCAGGTCACCAGAGGTCACCAAAGGTCAAATGTTCACTATTTCAACATTTTGGAAACTGCCAACGGCTATCTCGGGAACCGATAGAGCTACAGCGCCGCGGAAAAGCGCATTCGATAGCCCCTTTTACAGACCTTTCTGAGTAATGTTCTCAGATTTGACCTCAGGTCAACGGTTTAGCCTCCAGAGGGCAAAAACTCCAAAAATAGCCGTTTTTACGAAAAACGTTTTTTCGGCAATAACTTTTGACTCAAAAGAGCCATGACATTACTTTTGCCACCATCGTGTTCCTCTCGTCGAGACGCGTCGAATGAACTATAATTTGACCTTGAAAGGTCAACTTGAAAATTTGACCTCAGGTCAAGGTCATGACCTGACCGGAAAAGGTCATGTTGCATATCAGTCGATCCGCAACGTCGAGCCGAACACATCTAAGGCGTTTTCAGCGCTCTAGCACGTCTCTATCAGAAGTTATTAGCGAAAAACTGTTAGATTCTGTTCGTGACCTGAGATGACCTCGGGGACATAACGAGGGGTCACAGTTGCCATTTCCCGGTTCAGTGTGTCCATTTTATCTACATCTCGATGTTTGAGAGTGTCTAGAATAGCGTTCGTGCAAAACAAACGCTTTTCAATTTTCTCCCATTGACTTATAATGGAGAGGTCGCAAAATTGACCTGACCTTAGGTCACCGATATCAAAATTCCGAGATATACATTTTATAGATAATGTTGCTCGTATCAATCGCTGAAAGTTTCAAGGCAATCGATCAATCGGTGTAGCTATGACGAGCATTCTTATTTTTTCTGAGGTGAGGTCACTTGGCGTGACCTGGTGACCTGACCTAAGGCGACCTTGGTCTGAAATTTTTACAACATGTGCGGAAAAGATGCACGAACAGGTGTGCCAAAAACGGCGGCGCTCCGCGCCGCCGTTTTTGAGATATCTGCGAAAAACCGCAGGGGGGGGTGTTCAAACACCCCCCCCCCGGCCCGGCGCGGGTTAACGATTCCTAACAAATACGATTTTCGATGTAGGATATCTGTTTGAAATACGAGCGAGCCTTATGATGTGAAGCGAAGGCAATTAAGTTATTATTGCGTTGTTCGATGGTTGCATAGCGATGTACAAATCGGCAGCTACTTGGAAACATCTGACATCCCATTATCGCATTATCTGCAACGCCATAGGCTTTAAATACAGGTAAATATTTCCTAACCTTATGTCAGTTATGTGCCATCTGCCCGTCATTTGCAGCTTAAAAAAAAATGAAGCAAATATCAGCGAACATATCAGCATTGTACAAGCAATGCGCATTGAGCATTTATGGCTCCTCAGTCATCATGTCGCTCTGATGTCGCTCTTTGGGCACTGTCAGCCAAGACGTTACGCACAACTCCGCCGGCTTTCGGCACCACTCGACCGTCCCTGCTCCCCGCCACAGCGAGAGTGACCGCGCGCCGGCCCGAAACCGCCGCAGGCCAAGACCACAGAGGCGGGGCTTAGCTGTGACGTCATAACGTATCACAGGCTGACTGGTGATAGCCTCTACACACCGGATGAAAATCTAGCTCGAAATTTAACATTACGAGTCAATGAGAAGTGCCTGAAATATTGAAATGCCGACAAAATATCTAAATTGTAAAAGTTTCGGCAGGTCTTGAAACGGCCATGTCCTGAGCCTGGTTGAAATTCTTCCACGCATTTAAAAATAATCGCGAAAAATTAGGGTCTCAAGGGGTCTGGCGTTAACAGTAGGTGGTGCTGTAGACCGCGCCCAAAGCCAGGGCCCCGGTAACGTGAGGTAGCCGAGTCGGGTCAGCGTGCGCTGACCCAAGCCGGGGCCGCGCGTCCTCCCGGTGTCATGTGATAGCCCGGGGCTGCCCGCGGGGATGCGGTAGACCGCGCCCAAAGCCGCGGCCCCGGCTTGGGTCAGCGCACGCTGCCCCGTCTCGGCTACCTCACGTTACCGGGGCCCTGGCTTTGGGCGCGGCTTCTGCTCATACTTTGTGGTGCGGTGGTGGTGCGTCGGGCCGTGCGCTCTGACTTCGGCCAAGAAAAATGCGTCAGCTGATCATTGTCATTTCTGCCACTTTCATGTGGTGAGATGGGGTCATAACTTAAGAGACGGCTGTTTCATATCAATTATTTTACATAAAATAATATTTCAAACCATAAATTAATGTTTGACAGCCAAATAAAAGAAACAATACCAATACAGGCTTACAGTTTAAGGCTCGACATTGTGTTGTCTACGATTAGACAGCTGATAACTCATTCCCGTACGTCGTAAATCTATAATGACCTTTGCTTATTGCCACATGTGCGCCGCATTCGCGATTGTTGCCGACGCCTGTTTGCAGGCCAGCCCACTACAGTTGTTATACATATCGAAAAACCGATAAACTTTTAGGCGAAAAAGGCACTATTCCAGGCCCATTTTTGATTTTTTTTGCGATATTAGGTAAAAACAGAAGCTTCTTATCCTAGGAAAAATAAAATGGGGAATCTTTCAAAGGTGGCACACTACCTTTAAAGAGGTCCATAACTGCCTCTGAGTGCCGCACACCACGCGACCGCCCCAAATAGACCCCGACCCGTCTCAACACCAGCCGCTGGAGGCCCTACACCGACTTCGGAAGGTGCCACGGTGCTCCAGAATAGGCCATAGGTATATTGATTTGAGTGGGTGATGCAACCTGATTCCGGAGGGTCCAACGCCAGGTCATTACCGCATCAGATCACGAAAACTCAAGCAAATAATCTACGAGGGGCGTTCAAAAAGTTCCGGGCCGAACAATGAAGGAGTTGGAATTTCGGCGTGCAAGGCAGTGTGTTAACCCGCGCCCTGCTGGGGGTCCTGGATTTCCACGCCCTGCTGGGGGGGGGGTGTTTGAACACCCCCCTTGTAACTCGGCTCCTGGGCCACGTAGCGATACGCGGAAGGCGGCGTTCGAAAGAGCGTAAAAAATAATGACGAAATCACCTCGGTCAATTTTTTGGTCAGGTCAAAGGTCAGGTCACCAGAGGTCATTGAAGGCAAAATTTCGCCGATTTCCAGGTCGAATGTCGAAAATTTCCAAGAAGCCAGCGCATAACTCGGGAACCAATAGAGCTACAGCGCCGCGGAAAAGCGCATTCGATAGCCCTATTAACGCCCTTTCTGAGTAATTCTCTCAGATTTGACCTAACGTCAACGGTTTTGCCTGCAGGGGGCAAAAACTGCAAAAATAGCCGATTTTTTCGAAAACAGTTTTTCTGCAATAACTTTTGACCCAAGCCTTGTACGAGCTTACTTTTACCGGCATCGTGTTCCTCTCGTCAAGACGCATCGAATGAACTATGACTTGACCTTGAAAGGTCAACTTGAAAATTTGACCTCAGGTCAAGGTCATGACCTGACCGGAAAGGGTCATGTTGCATATCAGTCGATCCGTATCGTCGAGCTGAACACATCTAAAGCGTTTTCATCGCTCTAGCATGCCTCTATCAAAAGTTATTTGCGAAAAACTGTTAGATACCATTCGTGACCTAAGATGACCTCAGGGCATAAACAAGGGTCACGGACACCATTTTCAAGTTCAGTATGTCTAAAACACTTGTAATTCGGTGTTTGGGAGTGTTTATAATGTCTTTCATCCAAAAGAGGCGCATTTCAATTTTCTCCCATTGACTTATAATGGGGAGGTCGCAAAATTGACCTGACCTTAGGTCATCGATATCAAAATTCTGAGATAAACATTTTGTACATGCTATTGCTCTTAGCAATCGCTGAAAGTTTCAAAGCAATCGGTAACTCGGTGCAGCTATGACAGACATTGAAAGTTTTTATGAGGTGAGGTCACTTCAGGTGACCTGGTGACCTGACCTTGAATGACCTTGGTCTGAAATTTTCACAACATGTGTAGAATTGATGTATGATAAGGTGTACCAAAAAGGGCGGCGCTCCGCGCCGCCGTTTTTGAGATATTCGCGAAAAACCACAAGGGGGGTGTTCAAACACCCCCCCAGCAGGGCGCGGGTTAAATGATGTGTTATTGGGAAGTATTTGTATTTATTTGCGTACGGTCTCCATGTGATGGCTTTTCAGACCGCGCATGTACGGATTTGTAAACACAAATACTACATTTAACATTGCCCATTACACATCATGAATGCATACATGCATAGTCATTAGTCACACACGGCTACCCGTTACGACTGGCGTTCCAGTGGGCCGTTGCACGGTAGTTGAAGAAACGCTTTGCGAGTTCCGTACGCACGCGGGGCAATTGTAGAAGGCCAGCTGAAGTAGAACGGGTACCTCTATCAGATACATCGTGCCGGTAAACAAGCGACTCTTGTAGGATCTGTGGTGCATGTTGGTGGCTCATCAGTCTGCTGATGAACGACATGTCTCTCTTGCTTATCAAATCGTCAATGGTGGACCAACCAAGCGATGCCAGGAGTGGTGAGACATGCTCTGACTTCCGGCTGCAGAAGATGATACGGGCACAATGATTAATCACACGCTGAATGCGACGCTTCTGGGTGATACCACATCCACCCCAGACGCTCAAACAGTATAAAATGTGCGGAAAAATAAGCGCCTCTATCAGAAATGTTTTAACTTCAGCTGATAGACCACGACAGAATTTTGATAGCCCATGAAGTGTTGCATAGCACCGTTTCACTACAAGAGAAACTTGCGCTTTCCATGATAAGTGTTCGTCAATGTCCAACCCTAGAATTCTTGCTGAAGTCCACTTACGTAGCCATTAAGTCTGCCCTGTTATTTATTCGGGTTGCTAATTAATCGTAACACAGTTTGCCATCGCGCATAGGATGGGTGACGCCCAGAGGAGAGCAGTGATTCGGTTCATAGTAGGTACTGCAGAAAAGGCAGGCGTTATTCACGAGGAGAAGTTGGTAACAACTGACAACACATGTGGAGGTTTGTCTTCCTTACAGCAGCGTCAAATAGTGGGGGCATCCTGCCCAATTTTGGTCAACAGATCATTGAAGGTGACCCCCCCCCCCCGCCCCAGTGGCCAGTCATCAACAGCATTGACTCAAGCATTGATAACATGAATCTATCATGTTATCTAACATGTTTATGACTCAAGAAAAGATGAAAAATGAGCACTTTTGGTGCAAATTACAAATGTATCTTGTCTGGAAGCACGCAGTGCAGAAGCGGAGGTAACTATCGGGTTCCTCAAAGCAATTCATGAGCGTCTTAGTATGTTTAAGATCTTTGCAAGATGTATCCCCCGTTTGCTGACTCTGCAGAGAAAAGGCAAGCTCGAAAGGAGGCTCAGCGCGAGTTTTTGGCCGCTTTATCGAAGATCTAGAAGATGTCATTGAACAACATGCTACCGTAAAGGAATTGTGGGCGTCACACATTGACCCAAGGGCGTGACCGAGTTGCGCAAATGGAAGCACACCGAGTAGCTGCCACCAAATGAATACAACGAGGTGAAATTAGTCGGCAAGGCGATAAAGTGGTTGCATTTTGGGATGATGACGGGGCCGGGGGCTCTGCTTGTCACTTTTCTTTTCTATAACAGGGGCGCACAATCGATGATGTGCGTCCATTCGATAGACATCGAGGAGAGGCTATAGGGAAGCTGACATTATTAAGAGTGCACCTGATCCACGACCGTCGACCAGTGACCACGCACCTGCGTACATACTTGCGCGAGGTGACGATCAGTGAAGCGGTGAGCTGTGGCTTCGAGTTGTTGCATCCACTTTTTCTCCGAACCTTGCACCCTCTGGTTGCCACCTCTTCCCCAACATAAGGAAATTAGCAGTGGCAACTTCACTGAAGCAGCCGTCTTGGACGTGCAGGATGGGTCCAACACCCACTTGATTATGGAGACCTTGAGGGCTCTCGCGAAACGCTGCGCAAAATGTGTTTGCCTTAACGCTGGTTATTTGGATAAATGAACTTTTTGAACTAATAAGTCGATGCTGTATCTCTCTGCTCCTTCATGGTCGGGCCCGTAACTTCTGAACGCCCCACGTACTGTCATTCTTTGATTTTGGCAAGCAGATCTTTCTAACTATCGTGGTGTTTCGAGACCTCGTTAGTTGTCAAACCCTTCAATTGGCGTGGGTCTTCAAAGCCATCCCGGCCCCGTAGCCGTCTTTTTTAGTCAGCCTGGGCCCTCAAAGCCGTTCCTGGCCCCTTTCAGCACAGCCGTCCTTTTAAGTCGGCGTGGGCCTCTTTCAGAATGGCGTGCACTCCTCCGACACTATTGCCTATATCTTTGCACATTTTGTGCATGGGGCTCGGTGAGGACCTAGACTTACAAAGTTTTTTTTTATAGATTTTGGTTTGGCTTGTCAATGGCCAGGGCGAAAAAAATAAGTGGCCGAAATCCGATGAGAAAGGCAGATTTGGGGAAACCCTACCTTGTAAGCCCCGTCACATAAAGCCGGCCGCCGCCTTTGGGCCCTACCAATCATTTTCGGAAAACGACACCCCTGCACCCACTGTTGGTTTACCACCTCCTAACCATTAATATATGAATAACTTCCCCCGCTGCTCACCATCCGTGACTAGTAGCGTAATCCGAGACCCCAGCTCCGTGGCCAGGTGACTGATGGTGTCGGCAGCCACCCCCTGGAGAGATACCGACAGACCACTCCCGTACCGTCCCGGCCACCTCGACTTCGTCACCTCCGGCCCTGTCGGACAGAGCTGTGTCAGCTGACTGCAGTCGGACGGAGCTGCTGCCGGTCGGGAGGCGGCTGACACTGTGGTGTCAAACCCTGACACAGACGACACTGACAAAGCCAGGGTCGATCGGCACTGTTGGACAGTAATTGAACACTGTGCACAATGCATGCGCTATGCTTATACATGCGTCAGTTTATTAATACAGTTCAGTGCATACAGGTAGGTAATACAGGTTCAGTGCATACAGGTCATACTCGTTTGAAAGAGTAAAAGTAGGTACAATACAGTGGCTAATGTTTGTGTAGCAGGTAGGTAGCATGGCACACATATGTCCGCTGAACGTTTATCACTGAAACTGTTACTTTATGTACTTATGTACTTACCATGTAAGTACCTACCACCATTCAGAAGTAATAGTACGTGTTTCCTCAACTATTTCTCACCGGCAACGTATAGCGTCCTCAGTGACGTCGGCAGCAGCCGCAGCCACCGCCCCGTTCCGAAGGACGGCACACTGACGGTCAGCTCCTCCAAGCGGGGAAGACTCTGCAGTAGCGCCGTCAGCTGGTCCTCGCCAAGGGCTGACGGAGCGTCGAACGTCGTCATGGTTACAAGGCCGAGCGCCTCCTCAAGCGTGTTGAATAGACTGGCGACCGATGGCTGGGGCTCCGTCTGTACTATGACGTCACTGACTGCCGATGGCTGGGGCTCCGTCTGTACTGTGACGTCACTAGTTGCCGATGGCTGGGGCTCCGTCTGTACCGTGACGTCATTGACTGCCGATGGTTGGGGCTCCGTCTGTACCGTGACGTCATGAAACGCTTTTGTAATTTTACTGGGAAGACAAGAAAAAGTACATAAATCAAAATGCAAAAGAAGTTCACAACTGTAGTTGGCTCCTTTGATGATCCGATATACATTTACATATCGTCGTCAGCAATAGGGGAAGTTGGGGCAATGCCGGAGTTGGGGCAAAGCCGAAATTCGAGATATTTCGAAAACCGCAAGACATGGATGCCACCTGTCAGTGATGCTCTGAAGCTTAAGTGACTACAATTATCGCATGTTTGTTACGAGTCGTCATTCGGAATGCTTCGGCTGTGAGGGCGCCAAGAGCGTTTTCAAGGTACGCGTTCCTTGTACTACATGCGCCTTTGAAGCTGCATTTCTTACTCATTATCCTACCGTTTGTCTGGCCAATTCAGTCAAGTAATCTTCAGCATGTCTTTGCATAAGTGTGCTGCCTATTTGAAATTTATACGGCACGTTGAAAAGTTATGGGCCTGCAAATGAAAGTATGGCTGGCTGGGGTAATGCCGAAAACGTGCAATTACGCACGTTAAAGCACGCTACGTGGACTTTACTGCTGTAGAATAGCAACGCGAATTTTTAGTCACACAAATTATACTTTCAACCGACACAACGGCCTGTTACCTATAAGGAATTATTTACCTGGCATTTTCTTATTATATCACACAATTATAAATTCCAGTGTGCACCAAGCGTCCTCAAGCTCTTAAAACGCGTGTCAGCTTTGATAAATTCTGGATAAAGTGTGAGATAAAGTGGCAAAACATCAATGTCGGCATTCCCCGTAGATCATTTCTCCCATTTTCGGCTTTCCCCGCAGTCCGGGGCAACGCCGAAAAAATCACTTCTTTGATATTTTTAGTTTGTGCGCTTAACGATATGCGAATTCATCAAATGCGCCTGGTATGTTTGAAAGGCAAAAGACTGGCCTCTCGAATGACGCCAACAAGAATAGCTTATGTTGTCTACCTTGCGTGCTACGGGCGTCAGAAAAAAAGTATTCGGCGTTCCCCCAACTTCCCCTAGCATGTTGTCAAATCTATTCGGTTGCATAAAATCGTTCAGAGTTGATTTCATACGAATCTGAACGATTTGATACGACCGATTATATTTTGTGACACGATTGTTGATGAAGACATGTAAATAAGTGCGGGATATGGTGCCCCGAACTGGCCAACTTTATGCAGGACATCTGTCGAAAACTTGAACAATATGATCGAGACTAGACAGCTGACTTTCAAGAGATGGTACGAATTCAAGGCATGTTTCTTTAATTGGGCGAAAATTACAATTACAAGCTACTCGACCTTCAAAGACCTACTGTTAACGCCAGACCCCTTGAGACCCTATTTTTTCGCGATTATGTTTAAATGCGTGGAAGAATTTCAACCAAGTTCAGGACATGGCCGTTTCAAAACCTACCGACACTTTTACAATTTATATATTTTATCGCCATTTCAATATTTCAGGCACTTCTCATTGACTCGTAATGTTAAATTTCGAGCAAGATTTTCACCCGGTGTGTAGAGGCTATCACCAGTCAGTCTGTGATACGTTATGACGTCACAGCTAAGCCCTGCCTCTGTGGTCTTGGCCTGCGGCGGTTTCGGGCCGGCGCGCGGTCACTCTCGCTGTGGCGGGGAGCAGGGACGGTCGAGCGGTGCCGAAAGCCGGCGGAGTTGTGCGATAACGTCTTGGCTGACAGTGCCCAAAGAACGACATGATGACTGAGGAGCCATAAATGCTCAATGCGCATTGCTTGTACAATACTGATATGTTCGCTGATATTTGTTTTATTTTTATAAGCTGCAAATGACGGGCAGATGGCATATAACTGACATAAGGTTAGGAAATATTCACCTGTATTTAACCCTCGCCGGCACAGGGGGGGGGGGGGGGTTGATGCAACCCCCCTAAGGTTTTTCGCGAATAATTCGCGTAAAAAGCAGCCGATCGCAACGAAACTTTCAGTACCCTCGCATTGATCAATTTTACACGTTTCCTGAAAATTTCATGACCCTGACCCCAATGACCTTTGACCTGTGACCTCTTTTCCGTGACCATGTTTGGCCGAAATCACGATTCGGCGTATGTCGGCTCGCATTAGCCGCGCGTTTGCAAGCTTTTCGTGGTTTCAAACGTTCAAATATGTGATTTGATGTTGCTCCCATACATTAGGGTTGGTGTCAAGGTCACCTGAAGGTCAGGTCAGGTCACTGACCTTTGGTGACCTCGGGTGACCTCGGTTCACTTTTTCGAGTTTTTCATGTTTCTAGGCTAGTTTTTTGGAGCTGAATTCGAATTTAGCAACCATTTGAACATTTACGAGTAGTTTTGGTGCCTTCGTAACATGTTACGAAGCTGTCAGAGGCGGTTGACTGACACGTATTACGAATACCCGTCACAACCCCTACCGGTTGACCTGACCTGACCCGACCTGGTCTAAATGCTTAAAAACATCATCTCTGATCAAAACTAACACGATATTCGTGATCAGAATCCCGGAAAACCACTTAGAAGCCACACTTTACGACTTTCTAACAGGTCCCGATTTTCCCGGTTTTCGGGTCATTGACCTGACCTGGAAGGTCACTCGATGACCTAGGACCTAAAAATTGGGTATCATCGGCTTCCTCTCGTGACGGGCAACACGTTAGTTTTTTTTCTGCGAAGCTCTAGCTCGATCAGGGGCCAAACGCGAGGGGGGTCGTACCAACCAACCCCCCCCCCCTTGTGCCGTCGAAGGACTCAAAATGGCCTGTGCCGGCGAGGGTTAAAGCCTATGGCGTTGCAGATAATGCGATAATGGGATGTCGAATGTCACCAAGTAGCTGCCGATTTGTACATCGCTATGCAACCATCGAACAACGCAATAATAAGTTAATTGCCTTCGCTTCACATCATAAGGCTCGCTCGTATTTCAAACAGATATCCTACATCGAAAATCGTATTTGTTAGGAATCGTTAACGTTTGTTCGAAGCACGTGTGAGTAGTGGGTTGAGGAGTGATGGTCATCTTGGTCCTATATTACAAGAGTCAACAAGAGCCTAACATTTACTTGACCGTCTGCTGCAATTGATTCATAGCACGTGAAGCGTCAGCGAAATTCATAGTCCTTTACAGACGGCAGGGGTGTCGTTTGTACAGAGGTCGCTGATGGGCACGGGTCAATGCTGCAGTCGTGGGCGGAGCCAAATGTCATATGGCGTATGAAAGCCTCTATCCAGGGTGGAAAAACAGTTAACCCGCGCGGGGCTGGGGTCTCCAGCCGAACGCGCGGGGCTGGGGGGGGGGTAAATTTTACCCCCCCCTGTTATCTCCCGAATTAATGGTCCGATTTGGAAAATTCAAACGCCAATCGAAAGCTCTCATCACGAACTACTAAAAACATGTACTTAATTTAAAGTTTGAGGTCAAGGTCAAGGTCAGGTCAAGGGTACAAATTGCAAGTTTCTACAGTATCGGCCTTGCACCGTAGTTGCCGAAGAATGGAGTCATGGACTGAGACTGATCGCCCAAAACGTGTTCTTAGGCTACCAAGACAATATTAGTTGCATACAATATCATTCAGAGGTCAAGGTCAAGGTCAGGTCAGGTCAGGTCAGGTCACCAAAAAACAAAATATAGAAAAGGGCATGTGCGACACATGTTTTATGGGTCATTTTACTCATAGAATTCAATAGGCACACTCAATAAGTGATATGGACCACCTCTGGATGAATTTCAGGTCGAGGTCAGGTCAAGGTCAGGTCAAGTGAGGTCACATTTTGAAGTTGGTTGTTAAGGCCTAAAAAGGTGTCTATCTGATGCAGTTTTTCACGGCGAATCGAATGGTGCTATTTTTGTTTCCGTACGAGGTCTAGAACTTCCAAAAAAGTCATTTTTCAAAAAAATTGTGTGTCGTGACGTCATAAAATTTTGAATAACTCCCACATTTTTGAACCGATTCTTCTAAAATTTGGTATGTAGGTGCACATAGACCACTTCTCTGAAATATATTCCGGTTTTTTCGATAGACTCAAAATTTTGGATTTTACAATGATTTTCCCAAAAAAAATCAGTTTTTTGAAAAAATTTAGGCCAAAATCCAAAATTTTCAAAAAACCGAGATAGCCATTTGATAGACAAAGTAAAATTACGTATAACCTTTTTTGTTACGTCTTGATTCCTTTAAAAATGAAGATGTTAGCGGCGTTTGAACTTGTGCCGTTTTTGAGGCGAAAATGGCGAACATGACGTCACTAAAACGTCAATTTCTCAAAAATTTTCCGACGGATTTCGCTCAAATTTTCAGGGAAGGTGTCAAATTGATGTAAGAAAAGGTACTGAAAGTTTGGCGGCGCTGCGCGCCGCCGTTTTTGAGATATCGCAAAAATTCGCGAGGGGGGGTAAAATTTACCCCCCCCCTTCAGCCCCGCGCGGGTTAACATTACGAGTCAATGACAAGTGCCACAAATATTTAAGTGACAACAAAATGTATTTGAAGACAAAAAAAAAATCGGCAGGTCTTGAAACAGCTCCTTCCTACCTAAATATGGTTGAAATTATTCCACGCATTTAAAAATAATCGCGAAAAATTAGGGCCTCAAGGGGTCTGGCGTTAACAGTAGTGGTGGTTTATTTCTTACACCTTCTACAAAGAACGTTTACTTTTCACCATGACAGCTCTCCGAAATATCTCAGCCCCCACAGCCACCCCTGCTGCCTCCCAGTCTCACCCCTGGGGACGGCCGGATGGCGCCGCTCGCCGGCGGACCTCCTGCCGCAGATCCTCCACCACGGTCTGGCGAGTGGTCCGCTCTTCGATAACTGCCTGCTCCAGGCGGACCATCGCACCGTGAAGTGCGGCGTACTCCCCCTTTAGCTTCTTCATATCTGAATTGTCCTTCGCCACTACCTCACTCAGAATGGTCACCTTTTCACGAAGGGGGACCACCACTTCCCGAAGGGCGGACATCTCTTCACGAAGGGCAGCCACCACTTTGCTCAGTGCGGCCACCTCCCGGCGAAGGGCGGCCAGGTCTTCACGCACATCTGTCATCTCCATCTGGAATGCAGAATTACAGTTTTTTACGTTTCTACTAATCATTTAAAGGTGATTTAGTACGTAGCGTTAC
The DNA here is from genome assembly GCF_019059575.1 of Amphibalanus amphitrite. Taxonomy (NCBI): domain Eukaryota; kingdom Metazoa; phylum Arthropoda; class Thecostraca; order Balanomorpha; family Balanidae; genus Amphibalanus; species Amphibalanus amphitrite. Next base: position 47,452 of record NW_024882563.1, read on the forward strand.
GTCGTACGCATTACGACATGTCGTGCAGCGTAGTGTCTTATCATGTCACAAAACGACGTGTCATTACGTATTACGACATGTTTTGTCATGCAACCCGCATTGTTGCATAGCAGGCAGGCAAGCTTGGCAGGCAGGCAAACAGGTCTTAGGTAACCAATATCAAAATTTACTATCGTTACTACTTTTTCGCAAAAAAAAACGAGATAATAAAGACAAGTTTATCACTACGAATGTTTACCCCATGGCCAGGCCTTTTTCATAACGCGGACGGTGCAGGGGGAGGGTCTGATTGTACGACCCCTGGCGATTGGCTCCTGATGCACTTAGAAACACCAGATGTATACTTATAGGATGGATCGGATGTATAGGATACAGCCAGTCACACAGCAGGACTGACACAGTCACACAGCAGGACCTCGGCTAAGGAATTTCGACTGGGGGATGGGGGACAAACCAGACTCCAGAAATCAGAATGTCATATACCACCTAATAAACACCGTATAAGCGGACCTTTACACCATACCTAACATTCATACCATATACCGTAGGTAACGGTATACCAAAATTCTGCCTAATCAGTTAAGCATACGTAAACATGTCTAAACAAACTTCTATCAAAGGTTTGGAGGCCAGCGTAGGGCCCTCAGAAGCCGAAGTCGAGCCGTCGGAGGCTAGCATGGTCATTTAGAGTCCGCTTTGGGACCTTAAATAGCCAAATGTGGACGTGGGGCCCAAAGAAGCCAGTGCGTAGCCCTTTAGACCAGCGTGGGGCAATATAAGGGCAGCGTGGGTTCCTCTAAGACCAGCGGCGTGGGGTCTTCTAAGGCCAGATTGGGGCCCACTGGGAACAGCTCAGCTTGGGGCTATCTAAGGACAATGTAGGCCCTCTTAGGTTAACGTGGGGCCCTCTGTCCTCTGAAGTCTAAGGTTGGCGCTGGGCCCTCAGAGGCTGGCTTTGGGCCATCAGAGGCCACCTAGAGGGCCTCGACGGTCAGACTGTAGCCCTTATGCATTTTTAACCCACGAGCCGCTGAGGGGGGACATAGAGTTGCCCCCCTTTACGTTTTGCGGCATATCTCCGAAACCTGATAAGCTACGAACGTGAAACTCAAGGTAGCTTCAAATGAATACCAAGGCAATGTTTGAGCAAAATTTGGTGGTTGTAGCACTTAAGATGACGTCACAGTGACGTCATAAAATATTGTCGTTTTCCTATACGGACCGTTTCTGATGTCGCTGAGCATGAAACTCAACTGTAAATGAACTAGACACTTAGACAGCACCTGCTGTCATCCTGAAACACCTAAATGCACTTCCATCTAGGTCCTGACCAATAATCGGCCCTTTATATACGGTCCCATATATCTGATATATCGTGAGGAAACTGGAGAGTCGCAAATCTATAATTTCACTTATGACGTCACTGTCAGCGGTGTAACTTTCTATATGTATGGGGGTGCAGGTGCACCCCCATCCCCTGAAAGTGCACCCCCATCACGTCAAAGTGCACCCCCATAGGCTAAGCGGCGCACCACACGCCGCCCGACACTGATAAGCTCTTGAGCAGATGGCGAGGGTGATTTCCCGGCTACATTCCGTCTCGTGACCGGCGTCGTGATGCTTGCGGGCTTGGGAAGCGTCCAGTCGTATCGTCCCCCAAAAATGGGTGAAAGGGGCACCCCGGCAAAAGCGGGACTTTCTCAGCAAAAGTGGAGCGCCCGAGGCAGAAGTAGGGCACCTCCAACGTAAGTTGGGATCGTCAAGCATAAGACTGGCGCCCCAGCGGAGGAGAGGCGCCCCCAGTAGGAATGAGGCACCTCAAGCATGGTTTCGCCCAGTAGAAGAACTTCCTCAGTAGAACACGGGCGACTCCAGCAGAAAGGGGCGTCTCACCAGAAGAGGGGTGCCCTAGCAGAAGAAGGACACCCCAGCAGAAAGGGGGCGCCCCACCAGAAGAGGGATGCTTCCAGAAGAAGAGAGGCACTCCAATATAAATGGGGCACCTCAAGCAAAAGTTGGGCTCGTCCAGCAGTAGTGGGGCGCCCCCAGAAGAAGGAGCGCTCCCAGCAGAAAGGGGCGCCACACCAGAAAGGGGCGCCCTACCGGGAGAGGGATGCCTAAAAAAGAGAGGCGCCCTAATACAAAAGGGGCACCTGGAGCAAAAGTTGGGCTCGTCCAGCAGCAGTGCGGCCGGGGGCGCCCCCAGCAGAGGTGGTGGGACGCCTTTAGCAAAAATAGGGCATAGCTTTTGACATTTGACATAGCATTTGACTTCACAGCCATTCTTCAAAACTACCCCCACTTCTTGCCGACCCCAAAATCTCATCGGATCTGCATCGATCTCAGGGGGTGCCCGGTTGAAGGTTGGGGGGGGAGCAAGCTGCGCCGCTTGCCCCCCCCCCCCGTGGCGACGCTAATGGTCTTGACACTAAAATTTCGTGTCAGCGTAGGTACTAGACGGACCTGGTCTCTGCGCGTGGACGGAGCGCTGCTCCCGAGAGGAGGTAAGGGGGTCGCTCCCAGCTCCACAACAGTGTTGAAAACCGAGTGTAAAATTCAGCTAACACCAGCCAAGACATGGATTGAATCAAAGTTATGATACGTTCGAGCCTGGAGTCAAAGTCCTGAAAATGTTGACGACTGTCACTCCGACTCTGGTTGGGACTCGCGACTCCAACCGATTTTGACTTTACAGCCATTCATGAAAACTACCCCCATTTTTTTGCCGACCCCAAAATCTCATCGGATCTGCATTGATCTCAGGGGGAGCCCGGTCGGGGGTGGGGGGGGGCAAGCTGCCCCGCTTGTCCCCCCGTGGCGACGCTGATGTATAATGTATGCACCATCTATGCACCTTGGAAGCGCCCCTATCCTCATTGAAGGTCGCCCCCATCACCAAGTGCACCCCCATCTCAAAAGCAAAAGTTACACCCCTGGTCACTGTGACGTCATTTCAGATGAAATCGACATTAAATTTGGACACAACCTCGGCTATGTATTCAGGAAGATATGTGCAAGGTTTCGCTTCTCTATCTCTTTGCGTTGCGACGATATCGTCGCAGAAGTAAAGGGGGGCAACTATATGCCCCCCAGCGGACGGCGGGTGGCGCGGAGGCCCAGCGGCCGCCGGGTACTTTAAACAAGGATTACACAACACTTTCATATTGTGGTCATCAGTGACCTGACCTCTGTTACCTGACCTGGTATCAGTGACCTCAAATAGCAAAATATGTGTTTCACGCGCAATTCTTGCGCCCATTCGGGGCGCGGGAATTGCAAAAAAACTGATCTTTTTGTTTTGCAAAACTAAAATGCAAACCAAAAAGATCAGTTTTTTATTTTGTTTTGCATTTTAGGGGATTATTTCAAAAGTCACTTTTTTAACCCTCGCCCCGTTGGGGGGGGGGGCAATTTGGCCCCTCCCTGTGGTTTTTCCTGAATAGCAAGAAAACGGCGGCGCGCAGCGCCGCCAAATTGTCAGTACCTTCCAGGGCATCAATTTGACACCTTCACACCAAATTTCAAGTCTAAGGTCACCTCAGGTAAGGAGTTATTGAGGTCAAACTGAGGTCGTGTTCGAGCAAAAATGAGCAAAAAACATGCAATCTTGAAACGCTCACCAAATCTACAGTTACAAAGTAATTTCAAACTTCTTTATATGGTCTAGTCGACAAAAAGCGGCGCTACAAAACTGTTTTCTGGGATTTTTAAAATTTTGGGTTTTTGACCCAAAGAATTAAAAAAAAAATGATTTTTTTCCAAAACTTAACCCTCGCGGGCCCGGGGGGGGGGGCGTTTTTCGCCCCCCCTGGCGAATATTTGCGATAACTCCCGAACGCTTAGGGATAGGAAGGCGAAACTTTCAGTACCTTTTCTCCCATCAATTTGACATCTTCTGAAGTAAAAAATTTGGACCTAGCCCCCTTGATGACGTCACAAGGTCCATTTTTCTAGACCCCTGCACGGCAAAAATCGGCGTCACAGACGCAAACTTCAAATAGCTGCTAAAAATGGAGTTTTAGAGATAAAGACAAATTACGAGCACGGCTGTGTAGCTTTTGACCCAGAGAAAAATAGAAAAATAGTTTTGGTGACCTGAGGTCAGAGGTCAGGTCAACGACCCCGAAATGTGGTTTTAGTTTTTCGCAAATAACTTCGACAAAAATGGTCCTAGAGCTACGGCAGTGGTACCATCGCATTCGCCTTGTCAAGCCGCGTCGAATGATATATATTTTGTTCGGAAAAGGTCAAGTTTCATGTTAACCTCATGTGACCTCGAATGACCTCTGGTTGACCTTGACACATGAAAGGTCGTTTATGATGGATTTGTACCCGCTGATCACGAATCTGGCATCTATTTTCCTCTAAGCCTTCATTTAGAGCTTCCGGATGGCAAAATTGTCTTATTTATTATTACTAACTTGAATCAGTGAAATAGCCTCTAGCAGGGATACTCTTCTGTGACCTTGACCTTTGAGCAGCCTTGTATCGTAAGATGAACCACAAATAGGGAACTGATAAGCCTCAAAACATTTCAAAACATCTTGGAAGTTGGCACGCAAGATGTGCGAAAAAGTGCCAAGTTTGAGGTCAATTTTGAGCGTGACCTTGACCTTGACCTTTGATTTGGAGCACATTTTCAGAATCCTCAGATTCTCTTCTTTCGTTTGACACCCAATTTTGCCGGTTTGATGCAGCCTGCCGTCCTCTAGAAGGCTTACTTTGAGATCACTACACATGTGCCGGTTTCGGCCTTTGACCTTGACCTCTGACCTTGAAAATTGACCTGAGGTCAAAAATTTTAGGTGCATTAGAATCGTCTCGTAAGGACCTTTCGTTTGGTATCGCTTTTGTTTCCGTAGCTCCCTTATTTACGGAGTTAGACAGGAGGGGCGAAAAACGCCCCCCCCCCCGGGCTGCGGTGGTTGGGATTACCCCCCGGGCCCGGCCGGGTTAAAAAATCAAAAAATTTTCCGAATTTCGAAAAAACGGAATATATGTGATAGTCCCAGCGCTCTTCTATATATATACCAAATTTCAGATCAATATCTCGTTTTTTGGCCAAGATATAGCGAAAAACTGTTCAAAAATGATGACGTCAGATTTTTTAACTCAATTTTTAGCGATTCTAGACCACGTAGGGCAAAACAAAGACCACCATTGAACTCCCCGTGACGAGCTGCATCAAATCAATACCCATTTTGTGCAAAAATATCAACTTTGAAATTTGACCTAATTTGACCTGACCTTGACCTGACCTTGACCAAAACGTGACCAAAGCTGGCCCAAAAGTCTGCCTGACCCACATAATCGCATTTGTCATGTAAAATGGACCATAAAACATGTATCACGCGACACTTTCATATTGTGACCCCCCCCCCCCCCGCCCCAGTGACCTGACCTCTGTGGCCTGACCTGGCATCAGTGACCTCAAATAGCAAAATATGTGTTTGAAGAACATTTCCCCATCGATGATTTTCAATGAAATGCATTTTACTCGATTTTACAACGCATTTCTTGAAATGCCTGTAAACGGTGAAAATTCGACCTTTGACCTGACCTGTGACATCATCGGTTTGACCTAGGTCAACAAAATTGGGTCATAAGGTAGTTCCCTGATAGGGCTATCCAACAACGGTTGCCGCTTGTCGCTAGGTTGCGTGGTTCTCGAGATCTTTGGGGGGCAAATTGCCCCCCCCCCCCCCTCCCAACGGGGTGCGTTGCTCGGCAGAGCCCAACGGGGCGCGGGTTAATTTGGGGTTCAAAATCAAAACAAATATATAACAAACAAGATAGCAGTTTTGTAGCGCTGCTCGTTTTATATCTTTTTGTTTTTCAACATTTTCCTTTATCTTTAAAACTTTGGGCTTGACAGCTCCTCCCATCCAACCTCTTTTGGGTCGGAAATGCCTGAACGTGACGTCACTCTGACGTCATTTGCGGCCCACCTATCATACACTGTGGAAGAAAAGGTAACGAGGTGTAAAACCGATTTACAAGAGGGTTCTGAAATTTTCGCGGCGATCGGCGCATTAATTTGGAGATAGTGCGAAACGACTGGAACGGGGGGGGGCATAAAACACCCCCAACCAGGGCGCGGGGTAAAAAGTTTCCACTGGGTCCTCTAAAGTAAAGGTAACCTCAGGATTGTGGATACGCCGCTGGATGTTCTCTACGATATTAGACTAAGAGCAGTGTAAACACCGGCGACAAAATATGAAAAGGAAATAGGATTGATTGACTTTCACATCGGGTTTGACAGCTTGGAGAATATTTATTTGAAGCGCATTATATTCACTCCGACAGGGTGGGCAAAATCTCTTCACTGCAGGGGCAACTGGCAGCCACTGCGGGACATTTGCCCCCTCCCCCAGTAGCGCGGAACACCTTCAATTAAGGTGTGGGGGGGGGGCATTGCCGACTTTTGGTCCCATTCTTTCCATGCAACGCCCATAGGGCTTATGTTAAAATGCCGAAATCAAGGGGACACGGTTCCCCGGTGCACCCCCCGTTCCGCCCCTTATGCCCTCTTCCCCGTTAATGCATGTAAGCACCCACATCCAAACACTCAGACGGGTACCTAGCACACAGAGAAGACACACAAAGAATCACAGAATCACATACAAACCGTTACATAAACACATGTAGTCTGACTATAGACACAGACGCACAAAACACACTCAGACAACAGACACAGGGACACACAGATCCCCCCCCCCACACACACACAGGTCGGCCCGGCTCACCTGATATTCGCCGCCTCCGCCGTGGTCGGCTCCGGTGGACAGAGCTCAGTACCGTCCACACACTGTTGGACCACCCGCTTTGTCGACTGACCCTCCTGGTGGACGCAGTGCAGCTTGTGTGGCTCCGGCTCCTCCGTCGGCCTTTGTCCCGGTCCCGGAACTGCGCCGGACATCAACACCGCGAGTCGGTGTGTCGGCAGAATCGATCGTGTTCAGTGAGTCGGCGGCGCGGTGTCCTGGCCTGATGACGTCAGTGGGGGGTCACCAGGGTTACAGGGACAACACGGACCGCCGGTCGATGTGCAGCAGCACCCTCCACCCCTCCCCTTCCCTTTCCCAGTACCCTGGACAACTCATGCAACTCGTCAAAACAAAGCATAGTGACGAGCAGACATGTGCAGGGATGGAAGAGGCGGGTCTATGATCTCAGTGGATATCTCGACAAAATGGAGGGTTCGGACCTACATCTCATCCCTCGCCCGGTCAGGGGTTGGGGAGGGGGAGATTGATCAACCCTCGCCCGCACATGGGGGGTGGTAACCACCCTCCACCCCCCCCCCCACCCCCACCCCCAGGTAGTCTTTCTGCTCTGCACTCAACATTGTTAGAGCTAGAAGTCTGATTTTTCGTATAGCTGCTCCTCTATCCTTTCTTGAAGTTTCTGTGGTTTTTGGTTTCGGAGATATGACCTTGTTTTTCAGGTCATGTCATGACCCATATGACCAATTCTCAACATCTTGCGTTGGCTATGGGCCTTGTGAGCTTTTAACACCTTGCTTTCGGCCTTTTTTGCCAGTCTTACCTCCCACCTGTCATGGAACATGTTGTTCGACGATGTACAGATGTCAAGGTCAGGGTCAAGGTCAGCCTAGGCCATCTAAAATAATTGTGTTTTAGGCAGGCTGAATTTACTTTTCGTGAAGTTTTTTGACTGCATTTTTGGTAAAAGCTTCTCACATCATGATTTCATGTAATATGGACACATAAACAATCGGTGCACACATCAGTATACACACAGACACACACAGACATACAAACACATATAATTGACCTTGACCTAACTTGACCTGAAACGACCTCAGCAGCAAAAATCTGGTCCGGTAGTGTGACAAAGAGGTTCTAGCTGGCTTAGCACCAGAAAACGGCATCGTTATCGGTATATGATTTGCAGCGCACTTGATATCCAACGGTGACCCAACGGTGACCCAACGGTGACAACGGTGACGAGCGTTAAGCGGGAGGGAGGGGGAATGAAAAGCTTTTATACATAGATAAGTAAAAGTCTATTCTTGAATGAAATGGAAACGGTTAACCCGCGAGTTGCTGGGGGCCATAGCGAAAAAACGGCGCGCCGCAGGCGCGCCAAATTTCGGGTACCTGTAGGGCATTAATTGAAGTGTATTGTGACGAAGTTTAAAAAAAAATCGGTCCGAAAATTTTTGAGATATCGAGGTTTTAGTGACGTCATGATTTCTGAGTTTTCGACCAAAAACGGCATATGTTCGAAAAATCATATAAAATCACAGAATAGACATACAGACATGCCGTAAACGCCATTAGACTACCAATACCATGAACAAGCAAATGGCTATCTTCGATTATTGATTATCGTTCCGCATTTTCCAAAATCTTGAACTGAATCTTGGCAATTTCTCGTGATTACTTCACGACCATGATACATGCATTTCCTAAATTGAACTTTTTTAGCCAAACACGTACACATATGATAAAATGAATGTCACCATCGTGTTCTACGCCCCAAATTACCCATAAAAACATGTGTCGCAGGCTGCGAATATCATTTTTGATTTTCGGGGATATTTGCCTACCCGGTTGACCTGACCTTGACCCTGACCTATGCTTGACTGACCCCTACATGGAGCTGACACTCTTGTAGGCCTTATATGATGGATTGTGCACCGTTTTGACAGAGTTTATGACGTGAGGCGCCCATTGCGAAGTCCTGAAGTCCATGCTACTGAAAACCCGATTTCAGGTGTTTGACCTGACCTTGACCCGACCTGTGACCTCAAAATTCAACTTTAAAGTACTCATCTGAAGCGTCTCGTCGCGTTCTTTCGTTTGCCGCCTCGTGCGTTTCGCTGCGCCTATTGGTTCTCGAGTTATCGGCTGGGGCGTTTAACGCCCCCCCCCCCCCCAGCAAACGGTGGGTGGCGAAATACCCCAGCAACTGCCGGGTTAAAATGCACAAAATACGGGGGTCACAAATGCGTTTCACTGAATCGTTCTCGTAGGGCCACGTGGGCCGCGTCGTACGTAAGGCCACGTCGGCCACGTCGTGCACCGGGAAGTCGCGCACCGGTGAAGTCCCGTCGAAGACTGTCGGGCCCCCGTCCCGTCTCAGCCCTCGTGGTAGCACAACACGTGGGCATGAGAACCAGAACAGGGGCCAGATGACACATATGTGCCCGGCGCGGCGCGGCGGACCGACCGCCGCGCTCCGAGTGCCGGCCGTCTTTGCGAAAATACCTAAAAATACCAACGTATTTGCTCGCTAGCACCTAGGTTTACCAATGTTGTACAAGAGGGACATTTTTATTGGTTCACCTAGTACCTACTACCTTCCCTTTAAATATCGTGTTTCTAGATGCCATATAAGTCATTCGCGAGGGGTCATACACCCGCCTCTTGGCCGCTCGCATTAGGAAAAACGCATTCTGACTAGTGGTGTCAATTACGGAAAATCGGAATACCGATACCAAACCAAATACCAACAAAAACCGTAGGGAAATACCGAAACCAAACAAACTTGGGAAAATGAGGGAAATACCAACTTAATACCGATTTCTTAGCCTCTCATTAGTGAGGGTTCATGATACCAACAAAAAACCAAACACATTACGATTGAAATACCAAATACCAAGTTGGTATCGGTTTGGTATCGGTATACCAAAAAGTTGGTATCCGATTGACATCTCTAAATCTGACACACCTAGAGAGTTATGTCAGACTTACAGCGAAGTGATAGGTACTGTGCATTGCAGGGACCGTGACATTTTACACCGAATCATGCCACCTTGCATATCAAAACAATGTATTTCAAAACGAACAAAAAAGTAGCTGTTCAAACTACCTATGTATCAATGTGGGACGTACCGGCTGTGGACGGCTGGAGACGTACCGGCTGGGGACGTACCGGCTGGGGACGGCTGGGGAGTGGGGACGTATTGGCTGGGGACAGCTGTGGACGGCTGGGGACGTACCGACTGGGGACGGCTGGGGATGGCTGGGGATGGCTGGGGACGTACCGGCTGGGGACGGTTGGGGACGTACCGACTGGGGACGCTGGGGACGTACCGGCTGGGGACGTACCGGCTGGGGACGTACCGGCTGGGGACGGCTGGGACGTCATATTTCCCGGGTGTCTCGGAGACCATCTCGTCCACGACATGTCATCCCGGCCCCACCCCGTGCCGTGCTGCCACCACGCCACCGAACGCCACTGACCAGCCCTAAGGTGTCGGCGGGTGTGCCTCTTTTCTACGGCCATTTTCCAGCGGCCGGCCGGAGCCAGTCGCGGGAGGCGCTGCTGATTGGTCCGTGTGTAACGCGCGAGCCGCAGAAGCGTCTGTTGATTGGTCTGTGCGTAGCGCGCGTGCCGCAGATTCTTCTGCTGATTGGTCTGCGCGTGCCGCAGTGGCGTCTGCTGATTGGCCAGCTGCCTGGGCTGCGCCGTCTTCTGGCCGCCTTGGCCGGGTCGCTCCACCTCCTGGTCAGTGGACGCGGCGCCGGCCGAGCGTAGCCGCAGGACCAGTGGCGGCCTCTGGTCCTATCTGTCCGTATAGTTCTGAGACACCAATCCGTTTTTTGTTAGCAAATCACACTACTTTGTTTGTAAGAATTACTGTTTACTACAGCAATAAAGAGTAATTTTCGCATCATTCACTTTCGCTGATGATAGGTAGTCGGGTAGAAAAGTTCATGAATTTATTACTTTTTATTTATATTCTCATAGCTATGCTCTTTGCGAGGACGATAAGAAGAATGCCTAACTAATAAATTGGCGTTCATGAAATGCATACGGCTGTTCAGTATTGAGATAGCACCAATAAAAATATTTGCACCATCTAGGTGGATAATTGTTATAATACGCAGGGGGTGCTTTTCCAGCACCTGGCGAGTGGCAGAGTCAAATCATTGCGCAGTAAAGCACATATAAGCACGCTTTTCGACAGCATCACTATTCTCGCGACTAACGCAAATCAGCTTGTGTCTCAGATGAAATGCAAGCAACTATTGGAGCATTATTACGTGGTAACTTTTGAATTTCAGGGGCGTGCTCGAGCACCCCCAAAGCCCCTATTTCTCCACCCCTGGTATGCACAGATATGGCATTTATTCATATGACTCTTCTAAGGAAAGGCGTATCTTTAGAGGCTGCATTTTATTGTTCTTGGGACCCATCCATATGAAAACAAATCGATTTTTACATGAGCATAGACGTTCTTCAAATTGCAGTGTCATACCACAACTGCGCTGTGTATCATTATGCCACAGGCAATACAGTGGGCATGTCAACTACGATCAGACGTACCGGTGAGTCCATGTACCGCTCGCTAAGCCTGTTGTATGTGAGTGAGTGGTCAGTACGGGGAGGCCGATGGCACGCCGCCGCCGGCCCGGCCTGACCAGTGGAGCGTCTGGCTATCGTCCAGCCGTGCACGGTGTGTTCCGTTTCCGGCGGGCTGAGTCCCTCGGCCGGGCCGGGCCGGCCGTGGCGCGTCTCGCTGTGGCCGCCTGTCCGATCGGCCGCGTCCCCCTCACCGCCCCCTCCGGCCGAGACGGGTCCGTCTGGCGAGACGTTCCGAGCCGTGTGTCCATGTGGAGTGAATGCACTGCTAGCCACTGCAGCTGTTTGGTGCCCGGCTGCCGGAATAGAGTGTCGGAGCGGCGGCAGAGGAGTGACGGCAGCTGTTTGTGGTGGATTCTGACGGAGCTGACCACCGGCACAATAAGACTGCAGCGGCACCAGCCACGGGGAGGGGGCTGCAGCTGGGAGTGTCACCGGACCGCTCTCCGTGCCGGCAGCTGACACTGACCGGGGGCCGGTCTGACACTGTCAGGGGCTGCAGTGTCAGTGTGTCAGTTCAGCTGACAGTCGGAGCACCAGCAGCTGGACACAGCTGACACTGTATATATATATATATATATATATATATATATATATATAAATATATATATATATATATATATATATATATATATATATATATATATATAGACCACTGTCACTCGGACACTGACACGGACTGGGACGGCACGACGGTGTGACGTCACACTGGCCTCCAACACGGCCTCCAACAGCTGCACCCGGCTGTGGGCACGGACACACCGGCTGCAGCCAGTAACGCTCGCCCCTGTGCTGGAGCCGCCCGCTGGCCACAGCAGCGACGGGGGCTGACAATCGTCCCGCACGGCAACGGAAAGGCCACACGACGGCAACGGGGGTGACTGCTGTGGTGGGATTTTCCGATAAATACGGGAATGGTTGTGAGCTGGTATTTGAAGAGAGAAGACCGGTTGATTTTGCGAGTGGGTTGATGGGCAGGCGAGGGTAATTAGTTGATTTTGTGACTGCATTTATTGACAGGCGAGGGTGATTAGTTGATTTTGTGAGTGCGTTGATGGACAGTCGAGGGTGATTAGTTGATTTTGTGAGTGCGTTGATGGACAGGCGAGGGTGATTAGTTGATTTTGTGAGTGTGTTGATGGACAGGCGAGTGCCCGTGGTTGACAGCGAGACAAGCCGGCTGCTGGATGTGCTGTGACAGTGTGTCGGTGCTTGTTGTCGGTGTCGGGTGGTGCAGCTGGCGGCGGCCCGCTGCCATACGGGAGCGGTCGGTCGGCAGGCCGCTCGGCGGCTCGTCCAGCCGGTAGTTGGTGTCAGATCTCTGAGGCCGGTGGGTCAGAGCCGGTGAGCCCGGTCAGGGCACGGCCGGAGCACGGCCACGGCCCCGGCGGCGGCACGGCGTGCTTGTCAGTGGGCCGGCCGTGACCTGGCGGTGACCGGTCGGTCTGTCTGCCGACCGACCACCGGTCGAGCCCCGACCGACAACTGGGACGGCACCGGTGGATGATCAGGGGGCGGACGGGACATTTGAGACTATTGAGTTATGGAAGACCATCGTTATTCGTTTGTCACTGCTAACGCTGCTGGCCGGCCGTGGCGGCTGGAATGGAGGGCCGGGCACGGGCCGGCCGGCTCATCCGCCGGCGGTGGGAGGCCCGGTGTCAGCTGTGGGTCACTGACCAGCACCGAACACTGCAGTTGTGAGGGGGACGGGTGCAGGCCATACAACACACACAGAACTGCAACAGGGAACTACTTACATGACACCAGTCAGAGTGGTCAAAACACATGTGCAATGTGCAGGAATCTCAGAAAAGGTATATGTGTGATCTGATCCCACGTAGTTATCCTGATCTTGGATCCGATGGGATCCTAGATCCAGCCAAATGGCTCGAGACGGCAGCTGATTTACCCGAGGCGGCTCTCAGACCTGATCCCAAATGACGGCGGGTAAAACGGTGTGTCGTATACAGGTTATCGTCCGCCCGGCACCGGGGAAGGCGGTGAAATACGGCGAGTGGCGATCCAGCCAGTCAGTGTGTGGCCGCCGGTTAACGGTGAACTGCCACGCTGGGCCTGTATTATAGATATATACGACACCTGTTGATGATGTGCACGGAACAGAAGGACCAGGCCTCGACGGCCGACGGTGTGCTCTGGAGCCGGGACCGCAGCTCGGCAGGTCACAGCAGCGGCGGCACAGCGGCGCAGAAACACCCCCCCCCCCCCTCTCTGGTGGAGCCAAACTGTACTCAGGTCACCAGGACATTACCACAAATGAGGTAAGCTCCGAAGGTAGCTGTTTTCCAGGACAAAGACTGGACATGTGTAAAATGTATTAGTCAAAGCGCAGCCGATTATCAGTATCATGGCCAAGTGATAACTAAAATCTAAAAAGCCGTTCCGGAGTCGGAGTCAAGGCAGCTTGATCGACACGGACTCCGACTCCGACTCCCAATCGGTCGGTAGCCTTATTACCCCCCTGTACGAAGCAGAGGACACAAAACATGGCGGCGCGCTCCCGGGCCGTGACGGCGTGCTTCCGTGAACCGAGTCGGACAGACGCGAGGACACTCGTTATGACCGGTGCCGTAAGAGCTCTACACAATTCAGTAGCATCCAGCTGACTATATCCGACCGTTGGATAGCCGGCTATATCATACCCAGGGTTACATTATCCACAATACCCGACCGGTAATTACCCACTACATCGCATCACTTCATCCAATTACACACAATACTCGCCCGGTAACTAATTGCCCTAGGCTACAGATGGTACAGCTGAAGCGTCTCCTCTCGTGTATTTAGTAGACATCTGCCTGACCAATCTGACTGACTGAATGAACTGACTGACCAATCAGCTGACGGACCAATCAGCTGACGGACCAATGGTCAGCTGACTGACCAATGGTCAGCTGACGGACCAATCACCTGACTGACCAATCAGCTGACTGACCAATGGTCAGCTGACGGACCGGTCGCCGCCCCGGGCCGGGTGACGGCCGCCGGCCGGGACCGGAGCGGGCGGGCGCGGCGCGGCCGGCCGCCGTCTGAACTGGCACCGCGTGTATACTGCCAGCTCGGACGGCAGCTAGCCAGTAGTCGAGTAGAGCTGTCCGTGTGGGACGTGTCACAACACGCTCAGCACGGCGCTCAGCACCGCCGAGCCGAGGTGCAGCCAGACCCGGGGGACGGTCACGTGACCGAGCCGTCCGACTCCACCGGGGGACGGTCACGTGACCGAGGCCGGCCGTGCCGCCGGGACCAGGCGCGGTGAACCGAGTCGGACGATCAGAGACGTGTGTTCTACATACAGAATAGCGTAATGCCACGATCGGTTGTCTCTCCAGCACATCACTTTTCACTGTCCAATTACCCACAATACCTGCCCGGTTATTACCCACTGCATCACATACCACCGTCCAATTACCCACAATACCTGCCCGGAAATTACCCACTACATCACATCTCCCGTCCAGCCAATTACCCACAATACCCGCCGGGTAATTACCCACTACATCACATCCGTGGGCTACTACTACATCTACACTACTACTACACTGAGAAAAAAATTATTCCCCTGGAACACCTTTAAGGGTGTGTACCAAACTGCACCTCGCTGGGGTGTCAGACGGGTGTCACTTTTGACACCAATACAGGTGTCATTGGGAATGAAACACCGGGTGTCTGACACCCTTTTAGGTGTCTGACACCCTTTTGGGTGCATATCCAGGTGTCTGACACCCTTTTGGGTGCATACCCAAAAGGGTGTCAGACACCCGGTGTTTGATCCCCAATGACACCTGTATTGGTGTCAAAAGTGACACCCGTCTGACACCCCAGCGAGGTGCAATTTGGTACACACCCTTAAAGGTGTTCCTAGAGTGTCCATTGGATGCCAAAAAAGGTGTCGACACATTCTTACATTTATTGCAAAACAGGCATATAGCATACATGCATGGCATTCCTATCTTGTATACAGCAACAAACTATTAAGTACAAAAAATATGGGCTCTATATTTATGGAAAAATCCTATGAAAACTCACCGAAACACATCGAGTCCATTCACAGTGAGAAGTTGCTCGCATTTCAACAATGATAATTAACCGTCGATTATCTCCAACCAGATGTTATTCCGCAGTTCACTTGCTTTCGTTTCCATGGTGCAATGGGCTGTGTTGTCATCCTCACTCCAGACTTCAAATTTCACCGAGTAGGTACCGCCCGCCTCGTCATTTGAATAAACACGGAGCAAGCTACAAATAAAAGCTAAACATTATCATTAACGCACAATCACTTGAAGAAGTACACTGCGAACAACGTTCGGCGCCACTATATCCACATAAATTCAAAAAAGCCCTGCCATCCATCACTCACACCGCACACGCACCACGTGGCCACTCCGCCGCAAACTGATATCTAACGGCTTTCCCGCAAGGTGGCGCTTTTTTATCTTCGCATGGTTGACGCCGTGACCACCACACAAATGACGTCACACAATGCAGCTTGCTGATTGGGTAATGATTCAAACCACTGGACCTGCTGTGGTTTCTAGCAGTGCTACGGAGTCAGAGTCGGAGTCTGATGGAGTTGGCAGTTCTGGCCGGAATAGGAGTCCATTTTGGAAGACAGAGCGGGAGTCCGAGTCACTGAAAATCCGTTAGACGACGCATCCTTGGTTCCTAACACAAGTGACGTCAGAACAATTTATGTGATGATTTGGGCTCGAATACACGACAGCTTTCAAACATTTCATGACTCTGGAATGTTCCTCAACAAATAATGACAACACACGTGAAGGTATCACAAGGGTATCAGATAACTTTTAAGGAACATTTTTTTACACCTTTTGAAGTGTTGATGGTTTAGGGTGTTTGACACCCGAATGGATGTTGGTGTAGGACATCCATTAATGTGTCTTTCTGAATCCCATTATGGTGTGTTTAAAAGCGCGTTGCACTTGAAGGTTGTCATCGCGGTGTTGTACACCTCCATGATTCCCAAAACAACATTTTTGACACCAATCTGGGTGTTATGACACTGCAATGATGTCCGACACCCGTGAGACACCCCATGGGAATATTTTCCCTCATTTTTTCACGCTGTTTTTGGTGTCAGATCCTTTTGCAAGTGTCAATGTGACACCTCTAGCAGTGTCGGACACTTTTAACATTCCGCTTCAATAAATGGCAACACCTGTGAAGGCATCATAAGGGTGTCAGATGCTTTTAAAAGAACATTTTTGACACCTTTTAGGGTGTTTGATACCTTAGAGTGTTTGATACCCGGATGGGTGTGGGTGTCGGACACCTATTAAGGTGTCATGCTGAATCCCATTAAGGTATATCTAAACGCTCGCATGCGAACGAACACTTGAAAAGGTGTCATCGTGGTGTTGTACACCTTAATGATTCCCTAAACAGCATTTTTCAATACCAATCTGGGTGTTCGATGACACCTCCAATGGTGTCTGACACCCGTAAAACACCCCCGGGGAATAATTTTTTTTTTTCTCAGTGTACTACAACTCCATCACTACACTAGAGCGGACACCGGGGCCGTGTGCCGGCTGACCGGCGCCGCTCTCAGTGCCGGCTGGTGCAGCACACACGGCAGCAGTCAGCTGGCGGCCCCGGCCGACTGGCTCGGCCTCTCTGCAGTCAGCTCATCACTGCACGGTCGGTAGTGCAGCGCATCAATCCCTCCACCAATACACTTCGACCCCATCGCCTTCCTGGCTCAACAGCTGACGGTACAGCTCCTCTGTGGACAGAGCAGAGACACGTCTGAGGTGGACACCTCACACACAGACAGACACACAGACAGCGGTACAGCCATGTCCACACACCGCCGGCCAGTGACGTCACACACAGGACAGACGGCTGACGTGACGTCACCGTCGGCCGTGGTGGCCGTGACGCGTCACGTCACCGTCCGTGACGTGGCCTGCGGCGGTGGTCGAGTGTGTGTGTCTGAGAGGCCGGTGGCGCCGTGCAGCGTCTGTTGTGAGGGACTGACTGGTCAGAGGCGCGGCGCGCGGCGCCCTCTCACCTACCGGGGACATTGAGACAGATGATACGGGACCGGCCAAAACTGTCCCGGCCCAGGTCCGTCTCCTTCAGGGCGGTCAGCACGGCCCGGGTGGTGTCTGCCGTGCAGTGAAGGTACAGAACCCACAGCTTCCGACACGACTTCACCAGTCTGTAACAGAGCAGAGCAGCAGAGCCGTCACACACAAACACAGCGGCACCAGTCGGCCGGACGTACGAGTCAGTGTCAGTGTCAGTATTTCAGTGTCGGTGTGTTGGTGTCAGTGACAATGCGTCAGTGTCAGTGTGTCACTATCAGTGTATCAGTGTGTCAGTGTGTCAGTGTGTCAGTGTGTCAGTGTGTCAGTGTGTCAGCGTGTCAGTGTGTCAGTGTGTGTCAGTGTGTCAGTGTTAGTGTCAGTGTGTCAGTGTCAGTGTGTCAGTGTCAGTGTGTCAGTATCAGTGTGTCAGTATCAGTGTGTCAGTATCAGTGTGTCAGTGTCAGTGTGTCAGTGTGTCAGTGTCAGTGTGTCAGTGTGTCAGTGTCAGTGCGTCAGTGTGTCAGTGTCAGTGTGTCAGTGTCTGACAGGACACCCCTCGCCAGTGTCTGCTGACTGACCTGGTGACCGCTGCTGCTGTGAAGGCCGTCTCTGCCGGCCGCTGGCGGTCCCCCAGTGTAAGGTACTCCAGCCCGGGGCAGCTGCTGAGACTGTCCAGCACGGCGTCAGGGACGCCGCCGGACAGGGTGAGCCACCGCAGCTCAGGGCACCTGGTGAGAGGCTCCAGGCTCACGGCGTCAGGGACGCCGCCGGATAGGGTGAGACTCTCCAGCTCAGGGCACCTGGTGAGGGGCTCCAGGCTGCCGGTCGTGAGATCAGGCCATTCTGGAAAACACACAGACACACATACAGACAGGATCAGTCGGCAGGAATATATGTAAATATACGGAAAAAACGAAACAGCTATGAATTCGCATGGTTTTATGGACACAGACGATGATATAACAATGGTAATGTATGATATGCAGTCAGTTCAACCAATGCATTGAACTGCATTGAACATTGCATTACAATCATTATGTGTACGTTCAACTAAGTCTAAACGAATATGTCACCGATTCCCTTCCCTCACTGATTCACACCATGTTGGAGCTCAATTAGCTTCATTATTTCACAAATCACATTGGCTATGCATCCAGAGGCGGATCCAGCTCAGAGTTTGGGGGGGGGGGCAAACCATAACAATTTATCGATTCTTTCCATGCATCGTCCATAGGCGTAATGTTAAAATTATGCCGTTGGGAGGGGCAAATGCCCATTCCCCCCCCCCCCTGGATCCGCCACTGTATGCATCACACCTGTCTCAATGAGGTCCGACAACGACACACCTCAATTCGGTGTCCGCCATTCCCTGAGCTCGTACATCAGCGGCATGTCCGTGCTGCCGCTGCTCACCGTATATATACAGTATTCTGACCGTCCGTCCCAGGTCAGCCAGGTGACTGATGGTGTCGGCAGTCACCCCCTGGAGCGACACTGACAGATCACCCCTGTACCATTTCGGCCACCTCGGCTCCGTCACCTCCGGCCCTGTCGGACAGAGCTGTGTCAGCTGACTGCAGTCGGACAGAGCTGCCGCCAGCTCCCCGTTGCACCACTGACACCAGAGTGTCAGACACTGACACAGCCAGCACTGACATAGCCGAGCGGCCGCACAGCAATTTTTTAGCACCAGCAGTTATATGTAGAATGTAAATATGAACATAATATCATAATATGTATATGCGATAAGTATATGCATAATACAGTAGTCTATGAAACTACTTATACTACTCTTATTGGTTGCACTATGTCTATAATCATCCCTCATTGGAAATAACTGCTCAAGTGCATAGGCGCGGGAGCCGGGGGGGCAGTGGGGGCAGCTTGCCCCCCCAACTCTAGGGCCGTGGGGGCGGTGCCCCCACAACTTTGAGACGAAATACTGCACTTTTTTTGCAAATGTTTTTCTTTTTTTGTTGAAAAAGCCAAGGGATGAAAAATAAGTGGCCTAAAACCGGTGAGAAAACTAGATTTGGGGGTACCCTAGGTTCATCTCCATTATGGTGTGCCCCCCCAGTCTGAAAGTAGTTCCCGCGCCTATGCTCAAGTGTTTACTAATTGTAGCAATGCCCATGCATTCCTTGTTGGCCGCCTTCGATCGTGGCGCCACCTATACTCTGTATAACCGCCGCGCCAGGGCCGCGGCCAGTCAGTCTCGTCAGTCTGCTCAGACTCGTCGTCAGCGAGCTCTCTCTATGTAGTCAGTCAGTGTCAGTCGTCGACCCAGACTAATCAATTTTGTTCGGAAATTTGCTGCTTGTGATATTGCAACTATAACTAGTACCTTGACTTTCTAATCACCCCGCGACATTACACTAATATTCCATGCATGCGCCACAAGCATGTGACCCTATGCAAGTGCATGCATTGACCCCCCCCCCTCCCACCACAATAATGTACACGATCAATGGTGGAAATTGCTAGTTGAGGCTGATTGGTTCGTCCATATGCCATCTTCGCTGACCATTTGCATATACCGGCATTACATGTGTGATTTGCGGTATCTCACCTCTGACATTGAGGCGCCTGAGGCCCTCCGGCAGCTGCCCCCTCAGTAGCGGGAGGTCGGCAGCGGTGACTGATAGGTCCTGCAGCCCACGGCACCTGGTGAGGGGCTCCAGGCTCACGGTGTCAGGGATGCCGCCGGACAGGGTGAGACTCGTCAGCTCAGGGCACCTGGTGAGGGGCTCCAGGCTGCCGGCCGTGAGATCAGGACAGTCTGGAAAACACACAGACACACATACAGACAGAAACAGTTAGCTGTAATATATGTCGATATATGACAAAACGAAAAAACACCTAATAATTCTCATGGTTTTATGGACACAGTAGACAATGGTAAGACAGTGCTATTATATGATACTTATATGCAATGTTAAGCAAATACATTGAACTTCATTGAACAGTGCAACACAATTGTTATGAGTATGATCAACTAACTCTGAACGAATATGTCACTGAGTGAACAGTCCTCCATTTTGGAGCTCAATTGGCTTCATTATTTCGCAAAGCACATTGGCTATGTATCACTTCTGTCTCCATTAGGTGCGACACCGGCACACCGTTACTCGGTGTCCGCCATTCGCTGAGCTGGTATATCAGCGGCCTGTCCGTGCTGCCGCTGCTCACCGTATATCTCCAGTCGTGTGACCGTCCGTCCCAGGTCAGCCAGGTGACTGATGGTGTCGGCAGTCACCCCCTGGAGCGACACTGACAGACCATGAAACCACGGTTTCCATTCCGGCCACCTCGGCTCCGTCACATCCGGCCCTGTCGGACAGAGCTGTGTCAGCTGACTGCAGTCGGACAGAGCTGCCGCCAGCTCCCCGCTGCACCACTGACACCAGAGTGTCAGACACTGACACAGCCAGCACTAACACATCCGAGCGGCTGCACAACGATATTTTTAGCAACAGCATACATACGTAAATATGCAAATATGAGCAACATAAGTAGGGGAAGTTGGGGCAATGCCGGAGTTGGGGCAAAGCCGAAATTCGAGATATTTCGAAAACCGTATGACATGGATGCCACCTGTCAGTGATGCTCTGAAGCTTAAGTGACTACCAATTATCGCATGTTTGTTACCAGTCGTCATTCGGAATACTTCGGCTGTGAGGGCGCCAAGAGCGTTTTCAAGGTACGTTTCCTTTGTACTACATGCGTCTTCGAAGCTGCATTTCCTACTCATTATGCTACCGTTTGTCTGGTCAATTCGGTCAAGTAATCTTCAGCACGTCTTTGCATAAGTGTGCTGCCTATTTGAAATTTATACAGCACGTTGAAAAGTTATGGGCCTGCAAATGAAAGTATGGCTGGCTGGGGTAATGCCGAAAACGTGCAATTACGCGCGCTAAAGCACGCTACGTGAACTTTACCGCTGTAGAATAGCAACGCGTATTTTTAGTCACACAAATTACACTTTTAACCGACACAACGGCCTGTTACCATAAGGAATGATTTAGGTACCTGGCCTTTTCTTATTATATCACACAATTATAACTTCCAGTGTGCACCAAGCGTCCTCAATAGAGGTGGCAAAAGATGAAAATTTTGGGAACCAGACTCGAACCAGACCCGGCTGGACATTTCTGGAACCAGTCGGACCCGGTATTAGTTGGGATCGGAACCAGTTGGACCCGTTCCCCAAAAGTCAATTAAGTTAATACGAACTACTTGTAGGCATTATTAGTTGCATTATGTAAAACAGCTTATGTCCCACTGGCAATACCTACTCATGAGCTACTGTGTGCAAAGAAACATTCACTTCATTCACTCCATATTTTGCAATAATGTGTAGTGTGCAAGATAAGTTTGTGGTAGGACCCGGTTGGACCCGTCAGAAAATTTCCAGGAACCGGTCTGTACCCATATGGGTCGAGACTGGTTCTTTAGACCGGGTCCTCGGGTCCACATTTTGCCACCTCTAGTCCTCAAGCTCTAAACGCGTGTCAGCTTTGACGAATTCTGGATAAAATTTGAGATAAAATAGCAAAACATCAATTTCGGCATTCCCGTAGATCATTTCTCCCATTTTCGGCTTTCCCCGCAGTCCGGGGCAACGCCGAAAAAGTCACTTCTTTGATATTTTTAGTTTGTGCGCTTAACGGTATGCGAATTCATCAAATGCGCCTGGTGTGTTTGAAAGGCAAAAGACTGGTCTCTCGAATGACGCCAACAAGAATAGCTTATGTTGTCTACCTTGCGTGCTACGGGCGTCAGTAAAAAAGTATTCGGCGTTCCCCCAACTTCCCCTATTACGATTTTTGCAAGGCACATTGGCCTAGGCACTGGGCAGCCAGTCATGGTATAGTAACGGATCAGGTTGGTAGACAGCATAAATATATGGTTCGCAGTGGTTGCAATGAAACCATTTCAAATTACCATAATTGCTACAATAATATTTCATGCATGCACTTGATGCTCACACTATATGCAAATGCATGCATTGCATCACTCTAACAATACCATGTAACACAAACAAGGCTGTAAGATGTTGGCTGAATTTGATCGGTTCGTCCATTTTCCGTCTCCCTGTCCATTTGTTTATCTATATGCATTGTCCATTATACCGGCATTACATGCATGATCCGTGGTATCTCACCTCTGATATTGAGGCGCTTGAGGCCCTCCGGCAGCTGCCCCCTCAGTCGCGGGAGGTCGGCGGCGGAGACTGACAGGCGTTTCACAGTCTCCCGTGAGCTCCGCAGCTCCGTCAGTTCGCTGTCACCGACTCCGGCCGGAAGGATGACAGTGTTTGGCTCCACCCTGATGATGGCACCACGAAGTTGACTTGGAATAGTAGTTATTTGTGCTGGAAAGGTGATTGAACCAATGTCAGGCATTAGTCTAGCTCAAACATAGTACACTTACCTACAGGTGTAGAAAACACAAAGTGAAAACTGTTCGTGGCTACAATGCTGTGATAATTCCGTGTCTGAGTGAGTATGTACTTTATCAAAACGATGTGAATTTCATAAATTACGGCGACTTTCCATAACAGAATATTCAACAAATAAAATGATAATGGGTCTTTGACATATAAAATAAAAATCGCAATTAAATTAGTAGATTATATTCCGAACTAAGACATATTTTCATGATGTCAATTGATCAATCTGACAGCTTTTGAATCCTTTTCACTTAACCCTCGCCGGCCGAGGGGGGGGGGCGGGTGCCGCCCCCTATAGGGTTTTTTCGCGATAGCTCCGAACACGCTGGCGATAGAGAGCTGAAACTTGGCATACCTGACCTTTGATCCAAGCCGGATCTTTTGACACCAACCGCATTTTTGGGTCAGGTCAGGTCACTGACCTATGACGTCATAAGTGAACCTCTGCACGGTCTTCAGATGTCGCAACTTCGCAACGCCCTCACTGCCAGAGGAGATGTCACAGGGAAATGAAACTTGCAGGATCTAGTATCCATTATGAGTCCCACAACTTGTATATCTCGGATCTTTCCTAAAGGTCATATGAGGTCAGGTCATTTTCGTGACCTCACCATTATAAGTCAATGGGGAAAAATGAAAACTGCTATTCTGGCGCCGGGAACGATCTCCAACTATCTCAAGCACACAGAATCGTGATTTGATGCACTCCTTGCAAGGTTAGATGCGTCACTTTTGCAATGTTGACCTTGCGTGACGTCATTTATGACGTCATCAAGGTCATATTAGTTTTTCGTCAATAACTCTTGATCAAATTGAGCTAGCGAGTCGGGAAAGCCACCAATGGACTCAGGAAAACCTGCCGAATCGAATGATATGCGACATGACCTCTTTCGACCAACTTCGTGACCTGGGGGCGCTGACCTGACCTTGACCTGAGGTCAACACCCCAAGTTGACCTGACCCGGACAAAAAGTATATCATTCGACGCGCCTGAGCGAGACGAACACGATGCTGCCAAAATCGGCGCTCTGCGGCCGTTTTTTGCGAAGTTATTCACCAAAAACTGAACCGTACCTTGGGGCACTTGACCTGACCTCAGAGGTCACCGGTTGACCTAGGACCTTAAAATCGGGTACCAATCTCTGCGTCTCGTAACGGCGCACACGCTCGTTTTTTCCGCGACGCGCTAGCTCCACCAGGGGCGAAACGGCGAGGGGGGGGGGTCGTACCCGCCCCCCCCCCTCGGCCGGCGCGTATGTAGAAAACCAATAGGTCCGGCGAGGGTTAACCCTATTAGTGGCAGGCTCCTGGCTACCCCTATTAGTGGCAGGGGGGCTGTTTACGACCCCCCTTGATATCTCGAGATCTAACGGGCCGATTTTCGAAATTCAAACGGCATTCGATTTCGCTCAACGTGATCTACATTTCTAAAAAATAAAAAAATAAAAATGTTAATAGGGGGTAGAGGGGGGTAAAAACGTGCAAATTGCAGATACATTTTAGACTGTTTATCACGGCCAGGTTTCTGAACCAATCTTAACGCAACTTTTGCCGATCGATAGAGAATGAACCAGGAATTCACATGGATCCTAAAAATATGCATTTTCAAAAATCATAGGCGGATACAGATCATTGAGATTGGGGGTACACAAAAAGTATAGTAAATAAGGTTTTTGTTGGTACTGTTTCTAAAAAGGGTAGTAATGGTCTTGTTATGTTACAATTTTCTTATGAGAGAACGACTTCAATTGTATTGGTCATGCATAGGCGGTGTCAGGGCACCTATGTTGGGAGGTAAAACATAACCCCCCTTTTTGGACGCCTGGATCCGCCTATTATAGCAAAAACGTGTCAAAAGAGGATGCACAATAACTGTATATGTTATAACATAATACCTTTCATTCACTGTTCGTAAAACTGGTGCAGCATCGTGATCTTCGCCCAAATGACTCGCTTCACGAATAGGACCCCCCAATTCCCAGTGCTCTGGAGCCGCCCCTGGTAAAGTTATGAACTTGAAATTTTCAGGGAATGTGCCCAATTTAGTATTAGGAAAAGTCAAAAAATTTCAGCATCGTAGCTTTAGCGGTTTCGGAGATATTCCCGAAAAACCTGAGGGGTGGATAAAAACACCCCCCTGCCACTAATAGGGTTAAGTATTTTGTTCAGCTATTATGTGTAGCTAATTATTTCAACTTTCCATCGTTATAAATTTTATAGCGTAAATATTACGTCCATGGCAGGCCCAAATTATTGACCAGCACCATTCACCACACGAATTGTCATCCTACGGCTTACCAAATACCATGGCTTATGGCTTCCGTCTTACCTTAGGATGAGGGAGGCAGCATTACCTACAGTACATGTAATATGTGTTGTATCCAGTTATTCCTGGTTTGATTTAGGCTTCAGAGTGTCGGGGATAAACTGCTTCCCCACGTTATTTATAAACATTTGCTAGAAAAAAAATAGACAGTACCTTAGAGCAAAAATCACAAGCAAGGAACGGTGCCGCCGGCCTGTTTCTCCGTTCTTCGTGTCCCCGTGTCGCCCCCTGCCCCGTTCAGGAGCGCCCGGCAGCGCCACCTGCACCTGACCAGTCCGGCAGCGTTTGGGGTCGCCGCGCACCGCCGACAATCAGCTGACGCGGCCGGCAGCGCGTCTCAAGGTCACTGGAGGTCAGCCGGGCCGCGGCCCGCCGGGGTGGCCGTGACGTCACAGCCAGAGAACGCTGAGCGCCGGAAGTCGGAACAGCTACTGTTGTTTATCCCTTCCTAGCCATTCATATATGAGTAACTTCAATCGTTGCTCACCATCCGTGACTAGTAGCGTAATCCGTGACCCCAGCTCCGTGGCCAGGTGACTGATGGTGTCGGCAGCCACCCCCTGGAGAGATACCGACAGACCACTCCCGTACCGTCCAGGCCACCTCGGCTTCGTCACCTCCGGCCCTGTCGGACAGAGCTGTGTCAGCTGACAGCAGTCGGACGGAGCTGCTGCCGGGTCGGGAGGCGGCTGACACTGTGGTGTCAAACCCTGACACAGACGACACTGACAAAGCCAAGGTCGATCGGCACTGTTGGACAGTAATTGAACATTGTGCACAATGCATGCACTACGCTTATACATGCGTCAGTTAATACAGTTCAGTACATACAGGTCATATAGTCTCAGTACAGTCTGTCTTAAAAGTACTGCGCAAAGTGACGGTGGATCCATCATGCCTGACCGATGAAAGACTGCTAAATTTGAGTCACCCCGAAGCAATGGACATCCTCGTCCCTTCCCCAGGTCAATTGGTTCGGTGACTTTCAAATTATAGCAGGCCCTTCCTCGGTCAGGCTTGGTGGATCCACTGTCACTTTGCGCGGTACTTTTAAGACAGACTGTACATACCCGAACGTTGTTTCTTCATTAGACAAACACTATTCTTTTGAATGGTGTTTTTCTATTGAAAAACAAACTGAGGGTGGTTCCTTTTCGGGAAAGGACTCTCGTTTGGTGTGGGAGATCCGGACACCTTGATAGGCTTCCAAACGAACCGATAGGTTGAGCGTGTCACACGGAGTGGTCCAGGGTTCGATCCTGGGCCCGGTCCTATTTTTGGTATTTACCAACGACTTGGCAGCCACAACATGTACCTGCTGAGAAAATCGTTATGTATGCGGACGACGCCCAGTTCCTCCACTCTGACTTACCGAACAACCTCTCTGACATGAAAATACGTTTGGA
The DNA here is from genome assembly GCF_019059575.1 of Amphibalanus amphitrite. Classification (NCBI taxonomy): domain Eukaryota; kingdom Metazoa; phylum Arthropoda; class Thecostraca; order Balanomorpha; family Balanidae; genus Amphibalanus; species Amphibalanus amphitrite. The sequence continues at coordinate 74,044 of NW_024882563.1, forward strand.
AACCAGCATGTCTGCTGCTCTAAAATGGTTTACCCAGAACAGATTAAAAATCAACCTCTCTAAAACTGAGATGATCATGGTAAAATCGCAACGATTGAAAACCGAAACTGGCTTCCATATCCAGTGGCGTAGCCAGAAATCAGCGAAAGGGGGGGCCATGGTGCTCGAGGGGGCGACTTTTTCCCTTGAGAGGGGCGCCATAGTGAGCTAGTGACAGGGGGTCAGTCTAAAATGTAGCGTCATATATTCATGCATGATTTACTAGGTGTTCCTACGGAACCGGCACGAGTATCAGAACCAGGTTTCGCTGATTTTTCATGAAATCCAATTAATGCAATTTGCAGCTCAGTGTTTTTTATCAAAAGCGATAAAAAATCTTTATGCATATTTAGCACGATATAGGAAACGAACTCAGGCTACGGACATGTTATTCTCATAATACACACCCATTCGAATTCGAAACGGTAAAATATGCGTTGATCGATTGGCACAATCTTTATTCTTTGCAAAAAAAAAAAAACATACAGGTTCACTCACTGAACCAAAATGACCTGTGGACTGCAGCCTCTCAAATATCTTCATTGAGGGCCAGTTCAATTTTGCTACCTCTCTATAAGTACCTAAAAGTTACCGATTACCTATAAGTTAACCCGCGCCGTGCTGGTGGCCTGTGCTTTCCGTGTCGTGCTGGGGGGGGGGGTGTTTTCACGTCCCCCCTCTAACTCGGCTCCTGGGCCACGTAGCGACACGCGGTAAGGGGAAATCGAAAGAGCGTCAAAAATAATGACGGAAAGACTTCGTTTCAATTTTTAGGTCAGGTCAAAGGTCAGGTCACTAGAGGTCATCAAAGGTAAAATTGAGTCCATTTCAACAATTTTGGAAACTGCCAACGGCTAACTCGGGAACCAATAGAGCTACAGCGCCGCGGAAAAGCGTATTCGATAGCCCTTTTACAGGCTTTTCTGAATATTGCTCTCGGATTTGATCTCAGGTCAATGGTTAAGCCTCCAGCCAGAGGGAAAAAATTCCAAAAATAACAGTTTTTATGAAAAGCGTTTTTCTGCAGTAACATTTGGTTCAAGACAGTGACGATATTTCTTTTGCCTGCCTCGTGTTCCTCTCGTCGAGACGCGTCGAATGAACTATACGTTGACCTTGAAAGGTTATTTTAAAAATTTGACCGCAGGTCAAGGTCATGACCTGACCGTAAAGGGCCATTCTGCAGATCAGTCGATCCGTATCGTCGAGCTGACCACATCTGACGTGTTTTCACCGCTCTAGCACGTCTCCATTTAAAGATGAAGCCAAAAAAACCGTTTATGGTGATAAAATAGGTGACCGCTTATGACCTGAGATGACCTCAAGGGCACATAAAAGGACACATGTGCATTTTTACGATTCAGTGTGCTATGTTTACCTATGAACCGATGTTTAAGGGGTTTTAAACGACATTCGTCCAAAAGAGGCGCATTTCCTTTTCTCCCACTGACTTGAGGTCCCAAAATTGACCTGACCTTAGGTCACAGACATAAAAAGTCCGAGATGAACATTTTATGCATATTGTTAGTCTTATCAATCTCTAAAAGTTTCAAAAGTGATCGTTCTGTCGGTGTAGCTATAGCGGGTCTTTTAACTTTTTTTAGGTAAGGTCACTTGACGTGCCCTAGTGACCTGACCTTGAACGACCCTCATCTGAAATTTAACAAGCTGTGTAGAAAAGATGTATGAACAGGTGTACCAAAGACAGCGGAGGCGCTGCGCGACGCCGTTTTTGAGATGTTCGCGAGGAAAAAAACCTAAGGGGGTGTACCCCCCCCCCCCTCCAGCACGGCGCGGATCAATGGGAGACAGTTGAAATGCTCTTCTTCTGAACGAAAACAACCTCAACCATCGGGATGCAGGTAAATATGACACATTTAATCAGTAAATGTCAGTCGTGATGTGACCACTTTTATGTTACTGAGGTCATCTCAGGTCATGAAAGGTCTCCAGTAGATTTTGGACAATAACTTTTGATAGAGATATGGTAGAGCAATGAAACACCCTATATAATTATTTTCCTTCTCGAAAGTATGGATCGACTAATATGCAATATGACCTTTACCGGTTAGGTTATGACCTTTACCTTAGGTCAAATTCTCAAATGCCCTTTTAATGTCAAATTCTAGTTCATTTGACTTGTCTGTCTCGAAAAATGGAACACGATGCTGGTTGAACTAATCTCATGCAGGTCTGAGCAAAATGTAAACGTCCTCCGCGAAAACGTATATTTTGAGGCTAAAACGTTTACCTTAGGTCAAATCTGAGATAATCAATAAGAGAGAGCATAAAAAAGAGCTATCGAATATGCGCTTTGCTGCGGCGCTGTAGTTCAATCTCTTTCTGAATCCTGACTTATGCGCCGCTTTGTCAAAAAATGTCAACATCGGCGAAATTTGATTTTCGGTTGTCGCTGGTGACCTGACCTTCGACCAGTTCGACCTAGCCTTAAAATGATCTAAGTAGTTTTGTAATAGTTTTTGACGCTCTTTCGAACGCCGCCTACTGCGTGTCTCGACGTGGCCCACAAGCTGAGTTAGAAGTGGGTGTTCGAACACCCCCAGCAGGTTCAATAAAAAAACGCTTACGCTGGGGGCGGCACCCCACTGCTAGGCGCTGTCGGCATCGCAATAATGGGCGGCACAGCGCTGAGGGGCGCAACTTGCATTGAGGGGTGGCATTGTACGGTGAAGGGGCAGCGTCGCGTTGAGGGGCGGTATCGCAACGAGGGTGGCACTTACAAGGCTGCCTAATAAGGAACGCTTCGCTTGGCACATCCAAGCCCAGCTCGGCGCCGCCTAGCTGCTGCATCTTGAAAAGGGCCCTTGGTGTCGATGAGAAAGCCCCATTGTCAAAAAATTGCCTAGCGTCAGTGGTTTCGGGGGGGGGGGGGGGGCGACCGAAGTATCCAATTCAGTTTCGCGTCGTGACTACTGGAGGGCGTCAACGACCTCGGATAGGGCGAATGTGATCTTCAGAAGGGCACCGGGTGCTCTAGAGGGGTGCAATGCTTGGATGGGGTCACTGCTGCCTTCAGTAGGGCATCGGACGCTCTGGAGGGGCGCCATTGATCTCGGATGGTCCGACTGGGATTTTCAGAGGAGCATCAGTGGTTTCAGAGGGGCGCCATTGATCAAGGATGGGCCGACTGAAGCCCCGGTTCAGGTGAGCGCCAGTGGCTCTTGAGGGGCGCCAGCGACCTCGGATTGATGGGGCGACTGTGATCTTTAGAACGGCGTTGAGGGGCGCCATTGGGCATGGATTGGGCCACTGTTGCCTTCAGCAGGGCGCCGCAGGGAGGCTCTGGAGGGGCTTGAGCTTGGGTGGGCCGACTGTAGTCTCCAGGGGCGTTGTCTCGGATGGGGCGAATGTGATTTTCAGAGGGGTGCCGGGTAGTCTAGAAGGGCGCCATTGGTTTCAGAGGGCTGCCATCGATCTTAAGATGGGGCAGCTGTAACCTTCGTTTAGATGGGCGTGATCTTCAGAAGCGCGCCGGACGCTCTGGAGGGGCGTCATTGGGCTTGAATGGGGCGACTTTAGTCTCAAGCGGGACGACTTCAGTCTCAAGGGGGTGGGGCGCTAGTGGCTCTTGAGGGCGCTACTGATCTCGGATAGGGCGACTGTGATCTTGAGAAGAATGCGGGTGCTTTAGAGGGGCGCCAGTGGTTTCAGGGATCGATCTTGGATGGGTCGATTGGGGCAGCTGTGAACTTCAGAGGGGCGCCGGGTGCTCTAGAGGGGCGCCATCAAGCTTTAATGGGGCGACTGTTCCGTTTAGGTGGGTGCCAGCGGCTCTTCAGGGGCGCTATCGACCCTGGAGGTTCGGAATATTCTGGTTTCCGGAGGGGCGCCCTTCAACATTTGGGGGCTCAGGTCGTATTTGGGGGTGCCCTGGAGATTATTTAGGTGTCCAGGCACCCCCAAAGAGATATTGAGTTCGATCCCTGCCTGCACATCACTTTTTAATTCATGTTCTCTCTGTAAAACGGCATCAGCCTAGTCGGCGCTAATTGGGGCGCCATTTGGGCGGCTGGGCGGAAAGGGGGGGCCATGGCCCCCATGGCCCCCCCTGTCTACGCCACTGTCCATATCCATTTTGGAAACTCTCAAATTTTCCCGGTACAGTCGGTGAGGGTGCTGGGCGTCGCCGTGGACGACGCCATGACATGGGACAAAAACATATCATACATTTTGCGCCGGTGCTATAGTGTACTGATCGGTCTGTCAAGGATTCGACACCGCGTGCCGCGCGAGACCCGTAAGCTCCTGATTGAAGCGCTAGTCTTCCCGCTAATGACGTACTGCATGTCTGTATGGGGCGGTTGCACAGTCACACAGCTCAGGAGACTGCAGAAATGCATAAACTTCTGTGTCAGAATCGTAACGAACCTCAGGCGTTGCGACCGTGTGACAGCGTCCCGCAAGGAACTGGGATGGCCTGCTGTACAGGAGCTACTGCGTGAGCATGATCTGCATGTTATATTTAAACTGATGCATGACTCGCATGCCCCTGATTCGATCCGCAGCCGCATCGTCCACCGTACTGCGGTGTCGAGCCGCAGCACTAGGGCAACCAGTGACGGTCAGCTTCATGTCCCGCGCGTGCGAACTAGAGATGTCAATCGGATACCAACTTTTTGGTATACCGATACCAAACCGAAACCAACTTGGTATTTGGCATTTCAATGTGTTTGGTATTTTGTTGGTATCGTGAACCCTCACTAATGTATAAGAGGCTAAGAAATCGGTAAAAAGTTGGTATTTCTCTCATTTTCCCAAGTTGGTTTGGTTTCGGTATTTCCCCACCGTTTTGGTTGGTATTTGGTTTGGTATCGGTATTCCGATTTTCCGTTATTGACACCATTAGTGCGAACTGAGCTTGCCCGGCGCTCATTCATTTGTCGCGCAACTCGTTCATGGAATGAGTTGCCTGCGCCTGTTCGAAGCTGCACCGGTCTGGCGGCGTTCCGTAAAAAGGCTAAGAAACGGCATGTTTAATCCGGCTGGTCAATGTGGTCAGTTTATCATGTGTGGTGTGTTTTAACCTCTATAGAATATGTCCTGTATGTATAGGTATGAGTTTTGAACTACTGAATGTATGACGTGGTTTACTGAAAACCCAATTTCTTTGGATGTAACCGAAATATATGAGTATGAGTATGAGTATGAGTATATATTTTGATGAAATTTTCAGGGCAGCTGCCCCCGTAGATTATCTACCACGAAACACCCTCAGCTAAGAATGTAATTATTTTTCTTGCACGTGGCACGTGCACGTGTTTTGGGCCCATAGGCTTCAACATTAGGTGTATTTTCGGCATCGCATTTCTCGCAGAAGGGTGCTTGTAATGCGATGGTCTTCTATGTGCTGGGTGGCCGCCCCGACATCTGCCATTAGCCGGCGGCGCCGTTTCGGGCAGCCTCGGGAAGGGGGTGCAAATTGCACATGCAGCCGTCATTGGTTTAACCCTCGCCCCGTTGGGGGGGGGCATTTTGGCCCCCCCCCCTGTGGTTTTTCCTGAATAGCAAGAAAACGGCGGCGCGCAGCGCCGCCAAATTTTCAGTACCTTCCCAGGCATCAATTTGACACCTTCACACCAAATTTCAAGTCTTAGGTCACCTTAGGTCAGGATTTATTGAGGTCAAACTGAGGTCATGTTCGAGCAAAAATGAGCAAAAAACATGCAATCTTGAAACGCTCACCAAATCTACAGTTATCAAGCAATTTCAAAGTTCTTTATATGGTCTAGTAGACAAAAAACGGCGCTACAAAACGGCTATCTCGGATTTTCAAAATTATTGGTTTTTGACCAAAAAATTTCAAAAAATTGATTTTTTTAGAAAAACTTTGAAAAAATCCAAAATTTTCCCGAATTTCGAAAAAAAAACGGAATATATGTGATAGTCCCAGCGCTCTTCTATATACATACCAAATTTCAGATCGATATCTCGTTTTTTTGCCAAGTTATAGCGAAAAAATTGTTCAAAAATGATGACGTCAAATTTTTGAACTCAATTTTTAGCAATTCTAGACCACGTACGGCAAAACAAAGACCACCATTGAACTCCCCGTGACGAGCTGCATCGATTCAATACCCATTTTATGCAAAAATATTAACTTTGAAATTTGACCTAATTTGACCTGACCTTGACCTGACTATGACCTGACCTTGACCAAAACGTGATCTAAGCTGGCCCCAAAGGCTGCCTGACCCATATAATCGCATTTGCCATGTAAAATGGACCATAAAACATGTATCACACGACTCTTTCATATTGTGACCCCCCCGTGACCTGACCTCTGTGACCTGACCTGGTATCAGTGATCTCAAATAGCAAAATATGTGTTTGAAGAACATTTTCTCATCGATGATTTTCAGTGAAATGCATTTTACTCGATTTTACAACGCATTTCTTGAAGTGCCTGTAAACGGTGAAAATTGGACCTTTGACCTGACCTGTGACGTCATCGGTTTGACCTAGGTCAATAAAATTGGGTCACAAGGTAGTTCCCCGTTGGGGCTATCCAACACCTTTTACCGCTTGTCGCTATGTTGCGTGGTTCTCGAGATCTTAGGGGGGGGGGGCCAAAATGGCCCCCCCAACCGGGCGCGTTGCTCGGCAGAGCCCAACGGGGCGCGGGTTAAAGGGACTATCCCACCTTCTAAAATGTTGTTAAAACCAGTTAAATTGTGCCCGACTTTATAGATTGGATGACCAGGAACACGGTTCTGGCATTTATTTTTCATTAAACATCTTAGGCTTCCCATATTCCAAACACAAACTTTCAAATATGTGACGTCACATCCCAAAATTACCTCCTTCCCCAGGCCACATTACTGTCATAAAGCTGATTCTTTTTACTCTGTAGGCGCCACAACAAAGTTCAGACCAAGTTTTAAGCGATTTTTCAACGAACAAACCCATTTAAATCAGAATGACTAAACGAGGTGACGTCACACTAACGGTCGCTCCATGTTGAAGATAAGGCCTTGTACAAGGCCCATTTTCAAATGAAGGGAACGAATTTCTTCAACACCAAGAGGCCGCGGGGGTTGCAACCTAGATAGATAGTGGTTTCTGAACCTCGCCGCAAACTTGGCTATCTCAACTCAAACCCCATGTTAAAGGTGGGATAGTCCCTTTAAGTCAATGGGATTTCTTGAAGAAAAAATACTTCATTAAAATACAAAAAATACCCAAAATCAGTTTTGCTCAAAATTCCCACGCTAGATTTTGAAAATGTTTCAGTATGATATGCACCCACATGTCGCCTACTGCACGTGGCATAGGCCATATATGGGGCGATTGAAATGCACGTGCACGCTCCGGTCTTGTTTGAGGGGACCACCTCCGTGAAAATTTGACCACTGCTGGTATGATAGCCTGTGCCGCGAAAACAATGCGTGCCAGCGAAACCAATCGAGGTCAGTCGTCAAGGGGATGCTCTAGGGTAGTTGTACACCTCATCACGTGGTGCGCGTGTTTTCGCACGTGCGCCACGTGGGTGTAGCACTTTGGGGTAGGGAGCAATTGGTGCATAATTATGCTCAGATGATAACCTCACTGCATGGGTTTGAGCCAGAGTTCCAAGTCGGTTGCGACAATGACCAATGGTGTTGGGTCTACTACATGTCAAGCACGTGGCCGCCCGGGGTTCTCCATTCCGGAGATATTGTGACGGATAGTGAGGTAAGCCTCAATTCAAAGGTAGTGTGCCACCTTCGAATGATTTCACATTTTATTTTTCCTAGGATAAAAAGCTTCTGTTTTTACCTAATATCGCAAAGAAAATCCAAAATGGGCCTAAAATAGTGCTTTTTTCGCCTAAAGGTTTATCGGTTTTTCGATATGTATAACAACTGTAGTGGGCTGACCTGCAAACAGGCATCGGCAACAATCACGAATGCGGCACACATGTGACAATAAGCAAAGGTCATTATAGAGTTACGACGTACGGGAATGAGTTATCAGCTGTCTAATCGTAGACAACACAATGTCGAATTTGAACTGTAAGCCTGTATTGGTATTGTTTCTTTAGTCTGTCTGTCAAACATTAATTTATGGTTTGAAATATTATTTTATGTAAAATAATTGATATGAAACAGCCGTCTCTAAAGTTATGACCCCATCTCACCACATGAAAGTGGCAGAAATGACAATGATCAGCTGACGCATTTTTCTTGGCCGAAGTCAGAGCGCGCGGCCCGACGCACCACCACCGCACCACAAAGTATGAGCAGAAGCTGCGCCCAAAGCCAGGGCCCCGGTAACGTGAGGTAGCCGAGTCGGGGCAGCGTGCACTGAACCAAGCCGGGGCCGCGGCTTTGGGCGCGGTCTACCGCATCCCCGCGGGCAGCCCCGGGCTATCACATGACACCGGGAGGACGCGCGGCCCCGGCTTGGGTCAGCGCACGCTGCCCCGACTCGGCTACCTCACGTTACCGGGGCCCTGGCTTTGGGCGCGGTCTACCGCATCACCTAACAGGCGTGTTCGAAACCGCAGGAGATGATGATGAACGGGTTTATCGAAACTTGATTGGATGAGCCTATCGGTAATAGCGATTTCAGTGTGTGCATTTATTGTTCATAGTGGTGTGAAATGTGGTTGGGGTACGACCGACAACCCGTCGGGGCGAATTTCGCAGTGGGGTACTCAAAATTTGAAGAATTTAACCCTCGCATGTGTAGGGGGGGTCGGATGGACCCCCCCAATCCGACCCCCCCATGGTTTTTCGCGAATAACTCGCGTAAAAAGCGGCCGATCGCGACGAAACTTTAAGTACCCTCGCATTGATCAATTTGACACCTACCCTGAAAATTTCATGACCCTGACCCAAATGACCTTTGACCTGTGACCTCTTTTCCGAGACCATGTTTGGCCGGAATCGCGATTCGGCGTACGTCGGCTAGCATTAGCCGCGCGTTTGCAAGCTTTTCGTGGTTTCAAACGTTCAAACATGTGATTTGATGTTGCTCCCATGCATTAGGGTGGGTGTTAAGGTCACCTGAAGGTCAGGTCAGGTCATTGACCTTTGGTGACCTCGGGTGACCTCGGTTCACTTTTTCGAGTTTTACATGTTTCTAGGCTAGTTTTTTGAGCTGAATTCGAATTTAGCAACCATTTGAACATTTAGGAAGTAGTTTTGGTGCCTTCGTAACATGTTACGAAGCTGTCAGAGGCGGTTGACACGTACTACGAATACCCGTCACGACGCCTACTGATTGACCTCACCTGACCTGACCCGACCTGGTCTAAATGCTTAAAGACATCATCTGTGATCAAAACTAACACGATATTCGTGATCAGCACCCCGAAAAACCCCTTGGCAGCAACACATTACGACTTTCTAATAGGTCCCGATTTTCCCGACTTTGGGTCATTGACCTGACCTGGAAGGTCAACCAATGACCTAGGACCTTAAAATTGGGTATCATCGGCTTCCTCTCGTCACGGGCAACACGCTCGATTTTTCCGCGAAGCTCTAGCTCGATCAGGGGCCAAACGGCAAGGGGGGTCCAACCGACCCCCCCCCCCCTACACATTAGAAGCTGGAAAACGCCGCACACATGCGAGGGTTAAGACGTTTCCATGAGTTTTTAAGGTATGGATAAGTTCTAAAAATCCGGTTCTCCTTATCTGGGCCATTAACTCCATACGGTCCAGGAAAGCTGGCACTACCTTTAAAAATTGGCCCAGTTTGATCGGCCAATGGGATGCAATGATGGCGCGCCCAAAAGTTTGCCCATGAGCACTGACGACCAGGGGCGGATCCAGCCGATCCGTTTGGGGAGGGCAAGAGTTTCCGACCTATCCGACGGCCCCTATCCACCCCGCACTGGGAGGAATGCAAGATAAATTTGGAATGGGGATGCAAAATTTTCTCAAGGGGCCCCACTGAAGGTTTTGGGCCCCTTTACTTTTTCAAGCTGCCAATCATCGATTTATGAAAACCAAAAGTTAACCCGCGCCCTGCTGGGGGGGGGGGAATGTTTGCTTTCCCTTTTCAACCATCGGTGGACAAATTGGGAATCTTTTCTGACAATCGGTGGACATGGAAGCATAGGTGGACCTGTCAGGTCCACCTAAAATAAAAGGTGCCAGAGGCGTTATCAGGGGACACAACTTCATTTAACGCGTCATTTTGCATACGTGGACCTCAAATTATGTCCACCAAAACAATTTCAGATACCACCTTCACTTTTTTGGCGAAAGTTAGTTCCGAACGTCACCACCACGTGGCGATAGCGTCGCGAAATGGCAGTCAGCTGTTGCGCGCGGGCTGTGGCATTTTCTTGCTGGAGAGGAAATTGAAGGTGTCTGCGTTCTGCTGGGTGGCTTGTGTCGTGGCTTGTGTCCTGTTTGTTTTAATATTCAAGACACAAAAAGCAACCGAGATAAAGAAAAGGAGGAGAGAGGCAGCTAAGGAGGTAAGTAAGGATGCATGCATGCTGTACATAATTGCGTGTGACCTTTATAGGCCCCTGCTACGCTACAAAGTGCCTACCTATACATGCATAGTTCTAAACAATAACATTTATAACTACATTATACATGCATAAGTACCTGGGTAGTCACCTGCATTCGCAGATAGCAAACATCATGGCTCCGTGATAATTTGTTCGGTGGCTCCGCTTTAGTTCCCCTTTTCAGACTTGTCTAAGATTATAACAATTGTATAGTGCAAAATGTAATGGCTATATCTTGAAAAGCACAAGCTCCATTGCCCATTTTTGGAAGGACCTCTACGAAGTGGCAATGTGAAAATGCGAATAAAAATGTGGTTCCTGTGGGACTTGAAGTTTCCCCCCTCCCTCTAATGCGGCTACAATTCATCATGTTTGCTTTTCTTTTAATTGTAGATGAAAAGGAATCAAATAGGTTTAAGTTCTGAAATGTTTTATGTTTAAGTTTTGAAAATCGATTTATTAGGTAGTAAACTTTCCCTTTTTCATCGGTGGACAAATTGAGCATCTTTTCGGTAATAGGTGGACGTTAAAACATAGGTGGACCTAACGTGGACCTTCCAAGTTCACTTCAAATAAAAGATACCCCTTCCCCTAATGTGCCTGCAATTCATAATGTTTCCTTTTCTTTCAGTTGGTGATAAAATGAAATCAAATAATTTTGAAGTTTTGAAAATCAATTTCATAGGTAGTAGCAATTTGTCGCCCTTTTTAAACATCTGCATGGACAAATTGAGCGTCTTTTCCGTTAAACGGTGGACGTTAGAACCAGTGGCGGTCGCAGGGGGGGGGGCCATCAGGGCCATGCCCCCCCCAAAGGCAAATCAGGGGGGCCATCATATCATTTGGCCCCCCCAAACAACCGATGGGCCCCCATGGCCGTATGGGGCCCTGGCCCGTATTCGATTGTCACGAGGCTCGAGAAACCCACGCCAGCCATTAACAGCTCCCATACCAGTCTTTGAGGGTCCTACACTGACCTCTGAGGGCCCTTCAGTGGCGGTCAAGCGTCCACATTGACCGCTGAGGACCCACATTGACCTCTGAGGGCCCTCCACTGGCCTTTGAGGGCCCTAAACCGGCCTCAGGGGCCCAACCGGCCTCTGGTGGCCTCATTTCTGTCTCTCGAGTCCCAAGACTAACCTTTAAGTGTCTCTGAGGGCCCCGCACTGGATTCTGAAGACCCGATGTCGGCCTCTGAGAGCCCGCATCGGCCTCTGGGGCCATCTTGGCCGTTGAGGGCCCTCCGCTGGTCTCTGGGGTCTAACGCCGGCCCATGCCGGCCTTTTAGGGCCCCACACTGACCTCTAAGGGCCCCATGCTGGTCTCTAAGGACCCACATTAGCCTCTAAGGGCCCCCCGCACTGGATTCTGAAGACCCAATGCCGGCCTCTAAGGGTTCGCATCGGACTCTGAGGGCCCATCTTGGCCTTTGAGGGCCCTCTGCTGGCCTCTGGGGTCCAACGCCGGCCAATGCCAGTCTTTTAGGGTCCCATTCTGACCTTTGAGGGCCCCATGCTGGCCTGTAAAGGCCCACATTAGCCTCTGATGGCCCCCGCACTGGAATCTGAAGACCCGATGCCGGCCTCTAAGGGTCAGCATCGGCTTCTGAGGGCCCATATTGGCCTTTGAGGGCCTTCTGTTGGCCTCTGGAGACCAACGCCGGCCCATGCCGATCTTTTAGGGCCCCACACTGACTTCTGAGGGCCCGTGCTGTCATGTAAGGACCCACCTTAGCCTCTGAGGGCCCCGCACGGGCTTCTGAAGACCTGATGTCGGCCTCTAAGGGCCCGCATCGGCCTCTGAGGGCCCATCTTTGCCTTTGAGGGTCCTCTACTGGCCGCTGGGGTCCAACGCCGGCCCATGTCGATCTTTTATGGCCCCACGCTAACCTCTGAGGGCTCCATGCTGGCCTGTAAAGACCCACATTAGATTAGCCTTTGAGTGCCTGCCCAATTCGATCTCTGATGGTCTCAAACTGCCCTTTGGAGGCCCTGTACTGGTCTCTGAGGGCCCTAAACTGGCCCCTAAGGACCCAAACCAGCCTCTAAAGGTCCCACACCGGCCTCTGATGGTCCCATTTCTGTCTCTGGGACCCAAACTGACCCTTATGTGCCTCTGAGGGCCCCGTACTGGTTTCTGAAGGATCGATGCCGGTTTCTGAGGACCCATAACGGTCTTTAAGTGCCTCATACCGTCACCTGAGGCCCCACACTAGCCTCTGAGGGGGCCCAAAACTGGCCTATGAGGTCTCTACACCGGCCACTGATGGCCCTATTATGTTCTCTGGGGGCTCAAGCCTTACCTTTGGACGTCACGCACTTGCTTTTGAAGGCCCACATCAGCCTCTGGGGCCCTACCTGGGGCCTTTGAGGCCCTTCGCTGACCCTTGGATCCAACGCCGGCCTCTGGGGGTCTGACACCGTACTATAAGGGCCCCATTGCAGCCTCTAGGCGATAGGTATCGCTGAAGCGCTATCGATGGGCCGAAGTAAGTGTAGGAACCATGGGTGCAGTGGGCGCAGTTGCACCAACAATAATTCTGCATAGGGTGCAGACAATGTATTCTGCATCCACAATAATCTGGAACAAACCCCCTTTTCTCAGCAACACTACTTTCCATGCAGCACGACAAATTTAGGATATTTTGCCCACTATCCATCTTTCGAAGCATTTGCTACTGTAATGGTCTTCAAAACTTACATTTGTGCTCAAGTACATAAAAAACAAAAATGAAACGGAACACGTGTGATTGAACAGTGAACAGATACCGATGACCCACTGTCAAAAGTTTTAGCACGATGATCTCAGAAAATGGCAAAGTTAGCCGTCTTTACTTTTGCGGTAGTCCATTCACATTTGCGTGAGTTATTGGCATTATCAATGCTTTAAAATGCACTTATCGGTACCTTTTCGACATGGAACATCCTCAAAGCTGCTCGGGTGCCGCTCCCTACCCCCCCCCCCCGCCCCCCCCCCCCGCTTCACCGGCCATGGCCTGGATTTCTGCACCCGTGCACTACGCCCGTGGGCCCCTTCTAGCACCGGGCCCCCCGGGTCAGCGCAGGGGCCCCTTTGCCAAGTTGGCCCCCCCCCCCAAACTCCAAGTCTGCGACCGCCCCTGGTTAGAACATAGGTGGACCTAACGTGGACCTTCCAAGTCCACTTCAAATAAAAGATACCTATGATGCTTTGTGAGGACGTACCGTTTCTTACTCCGGAGCGTTGCATAATAGCCTGGGGGAGGAGGGGAGGAGTACGTTCATGCCCCCATGCTACTAATGGGGCGGTTAGGAGTACGTCATAGATAAAGCTAAAGGCCGATCGGATAATATCAGGGGCGTAGCCAGAATTTCCTCAAGGGGTGGGGGCAAACTTACAGGGGCTCAAGGTAACCCCTTTAAAATCAAAAAAGTCAGCGTATTTCATCCACTATTTTTTTGGAAGGGGCCTAAAAAATTGAAAAATGTGTATTTAAAAAAAATGTTAGAATTGAGGGGGCAATCAGTCCATGGGCCCCTGCTAGATAGGCCCACGAATAAATAGCTTCACAGAGTCGCTCAGCCGGTTCTGAAGGCGGACTGAGGAGTGAGGGCCCCGTAGGTCGGATGAGTGTCCTTCAGACCGTCAAAGGCCCCCCGCAGCCCATGAGAGCCTCGTAAGCCGTCTGAGGGTCATGTAAGCCGTCTAAGTGCCACTCAGACTGACAAAAGCCCCCCTTGCAATTGCAGAAGGCACTGTCGGACCGACGGAGGGCCCTCTCAGACAAAGTAAGGGCCCGTTCGGGTCATTTGAGGGTCTCCTCAAACCACTAGGGGCCCCTCGGATCGACCGTGGATCCGATCTTAGATGACCCCAAACCGACACGTGGTCACACCAACAGTCGGAAACCAACAGATCAAAAGAGGGCCCCTCAAGTGAACAGAGGGCTCTCTCAGGTCGATCGAGGGCCCCATAGACCGGCAGGGGCCATCAAAGCAGCGGACGGTCTCTCCCAGGTCAGGAGAGGGCCCCTGAGACTAACAGAGGCCCCTCATATCGATAGAGGACCTCCTCAGGTGGGGAAAGCCCCTCCAGTTGATACAGGCCCCTCGGATGAAGAAAAGGCCCATCAGGCCATCGAGTGTCCCTCAGACCGACAGAGGGCCCTCTCGGTCCAAAAAGGCTCCTAACGCAACTAACGGTTTATTTAACAGAGGGTCCGTCAGATGTTCTACAATCTACAATAAAATATGCATATTATTTACACCTTGATTTTGTGTACATACCGTTAGACCCATCCCATCAACCTGGGGGCCATCAGAGGCACATAATGGTCAGTCTTGGGTCCCAGACACAGAAAGAAATGGGACCATCAGAGGCCGGTGTGGGACCTTAAGATGCCGGTTTGGGCCCTCAGAGGCCAATTTAGGGCCCTCAGAGCCCAGTACAGGGCCTTCAAAGGGCAATTTGAGACCATCAGAGGCCGACTTGGGCCCTTAACTAGGAGAATTATGTGGGTACCTAGTCCTACAGGCCAGCATGGGGCCCTCAAAGGTCAGTGTGGGGCCCTAAAAGACCGGCATGGGCCAGCGTTGGACCCAGAGTCCAACAGAGGGCCCTCAAAGGCCAAGATAGGTCCTCAGGCCAATGCGGGCCCTTAGAAGCCGGCACCGGGTCTTCAGAAGTCGGGGCCCTCAGAGGCACCTAAGTGGAACCCAAGAAACAGAAATGAGGCCAACATAGGCCAGTTTGAGGCCCTCAGACGCCGGTTGGGGCCCCCTGAGGCTGGTTTAGGGGCCCTCAAAGGCCACTGGAGGGCCCTCAGATCGATGTGGTGAATGTGGGCGCCTTACCGCTACTGAAGGGCCCTCAGAGGTCAGTATAGGACCCCAAAGACCGGGATGGGAGCTGTTAATAGCTGGCGTGGGTTCCTTGAGCCTCGTGACAATCGAAGAAGGGTCACGGCCCCGGGGGCCCATCAGTTTCTTTGGGGGGGGTGCAGATGATATGATGGCCCGCCCTGATTTGCCTTTGGAGGGGTAATGAACCTGACCCCCTCCTCCGCAGCGACCGCCACTGAGTAGGTAACTAATGACGGTTCAATTTTGCACCATTGCATAGTTTGTTTTCATATTTCATTCTACTTACGCTATTTCATTATGCCCTTTACCGTACTTTTGACAATGCAATGGGGCCCTTTTGGGCTCAAGGGTGACCATTGCCCCTGTGCCCCCCCCCCCTTGGCTACGCCCCTGAATACTATTTAGCAGCAAATACTTTACGTTCTCTCTCATTCTCTCTCTCTCTCTCTCTCTCTCTCTCTCTCTCTCTCTCTCTCTCTCTCTCTCTCTCTCTCTCTCTCTCTCTCTCCCTCTCTCTCTCTCTCTCTCCACACTGGTAACCAACTGTTTTTTTTTTTTCAGAATATGAGGAGGACTATAGTGACGTTCGACCGCCTGCTGTACTTTGGTCCACACTGTGCGGAACTCCGCCGCAAAGTCAGGCCCAGGGTAGTCCAGCTCAGGAAGTTGACAGGACGCTCGTGGGGTCTGGAGGAGCGGCAACTAAGGACGGTAGCAAAGGTTACGTCAGGAGGGGGGGGGGGCGCTCTGCAGCCGCCTGGCTGCCGTCGATCCCCCCCCCCCCCCCAGCACACGTGGAGCTCATAGCAAGAGAGTTGCGCGCCGCGGCCCGTGCTGTGGGATGGCACCGAGGGATCGAGAGAGGTGGAACTGGCTGCGCTCTCAGCGGCGGGGGCCCGAGACGTCCCAGTGGAGGCCCGCCTTCATCACTCCCTGCCGCCGTGGACCGACAGCACTCGGATTCTACCTGGACCTCGGTCCGCGGGCCAGCCGCGCGGCACCTTAGAGACCCGCCGTGCCGTGGCGGAGGAGCGCATTCGAGACCTCCCACCCGAGGCCGTATGGGTCTGGTCGGACGGCTCGGCGGAGGGTGGCGTGGAGAACTTCAGCATGGCGACGCGCTGCTGGCGGCTCTGGAGGCGGCCGCCGAGCTGCCGGGCTGCAGAGGAGTGCCTGTAGTCGCCTGTCTTGACTCGAAGGCGGCTCTGCTGCTCCTGGCGCTGCGGCCCAGGCTTCGATACTGGGCGCTAGGCTGTGAACCCAGCTCCAGCGCGTGACGGCCGACGGCAGCACGGTTACGCTGCAATGGGTCCCGGCCCACTCTGGACTCGCCGGTAATGAAAGAGCGGACGCCCTGGCCAAGGAGGCCGCCGCTGTGCTCCAGCAGTCAACCCCGGTTGATGTCCGCACCCTCACGCGGGTTGTCCCGCGGTCCACCAGGAGGAAGTGGCGGGCGGATTGGCCAGCCGACTGGTACCGCACCGTCATGGGGGGCCGCGCCCCCGCCCCGGTCCGGACCGCCACCAGGGAGGAGGCCGTCGACTTACATTACCTCCACCGGATTGGACGAAGATCATCGCCTGAGTGCGCCCAATGCAAAGACAAAGAGTGTCCAGCGGGCCGCTGACTGGTCTGCTCTGAAGCAGCGGACACCCCGGCGCACGTGCTGCTGGTGTGCCCGTGCCTGTACGGCCCCCGGCTCCGTGCGCTGGGCAACATAATCGGCGCGGCCCACGACGTCCGCCGCGACGATGTGGTGGCGGCCTTGGCCGCTGGCTACATGGACCACAAGAGCTGATTACCGACTACGCTACCGCTCCGTCGGTAGCCGGGGGGAAACACAACAACAACAACAGCTGGTTGATGAGTTGAGAGCATTGACAGACCCAGTGTCTCCACTTTGGTTGATGCGGGACCTTTAGAGTTCTGGTAAACTCAAACAAGTCGTAGATCCGCGGCATGTGGGTCTTTTGTTTTGTTCCTGTGTTTCATGCTATTGAAATAAATGGCTGACGTTCACTTCAGGGTTTATATTTGCACACACAAAAAGTCGTTTGTTATTTTAACCCTGGCACTTGACGGGGGGGGGACTGAACCTTCCGCAGTTTTTCGCGAACAACTCGCGCAAAACGCGGCAGATCACCACGAAACCTTTGACCTGCAGTACCCTACACCATATAAAGTTCACTCAGGGTCAAGGTCACACAAGGTCTGGCTTCATAGGGGCAGGTTACTAGTTTTCTGAGCATATTTGAGGTCAATTAAATAGTTGTTATCAACTTCTTTGCGAGTTTGAGCATCAAGGTGATTATTTAGAGCAAAATGGTTGCCAGAAAACCCGCCATGTGTCAAGGTTATCCGAGGTCATTTGAGATAACTGATCTAGGATGATCTTAGATTGCCGTTTTTCGCTTAAGGTCAAGTTTAGGGCAATTTTTATTGTCCTAGCTCAGTTTGACCATGATTTACCCGTTTTTATTGGCTTATAGCGTCCGCAAGAGCTCCGTCTCCAGTGACTAAGATTGGCTCGGCTTCGAATGTTTGACCTGACCTCTGAGGTCACCGGTTCACCTAAGACCCTAACATTGGGTACCATTAGTTTTCTGTCCCATTGTGGGCTGCATGCTTGTTTTTTTTCTGTGAAGCTCTAGGTCCATCAGGGACATAATGGTTGGGGGGGGGGGTCCAACGCTTCCCCTCTTACACGTCAAGTGCTGTAAAAAGCCGCACACCGGCTAATGTCCACACTACAGTCCATCCTTGACCTGAACACACTCACCACTGCGAAGGACTGTAGCATTACCACCAGTGATCAGTTTTCCGGTAGGCCTAGGACGACACCCTCGCTGAGGCGCACTCAAGACACCGAACGGGGTGAGCCCCAATAGTGGTGCGACTAGAAGGAGAGCTGCGTAGTATAATACACAGCACTCGCAGTTGCGGTATTCAGCATTTATATAGTGGTCAATATACACGCATGATACTTAGGTATCCCTTTAAAGTATAAATTATAAATGCATGTAAGTATTTGTGATACAGTGCAAGGAGCACCAGCTTAAACACCGTAACACGTGGCACGTGAAGAGCAGGGGGCGTCGAAAATAGGCCTCTTACTATACCAAGGTAACGGCTGGGCCGATCGCCATTAAACTTGACATGCATCTACTGAGAGACCCGAGAGTTAACGGTTTGGCAATAGTCTGGATAGGGATAAATCCGCACGTGCAACGTGCACACAATACACATCCTGGTACCTTCCCTTTTCAAGCATAGGTGGACAAATTGGGAATCTTTTCTGACAATCGGTGGACCTGGAAGCATAGGTGGACCTGTCAGGTCCACCTAAAATAAAATGTACCTCGTTGCTGAGATAAGAAAATAAAAGTTTTCGGATGTGTATTGTGTGCACGTTGCATGTGCGGAGTTATCCCTATCCGGACTATTGCCAAACCGTTAGCTCTTGGGTCACTTCCAGGTGATGCATGTCACGTTTTTTTTTTGACGATCGGCCCATCCGCTGCCTTGATATAGTTAGAGATTTATTTTATGAATATTATCGATACGGGCGTATCCCAGAACGCCTGTGTTGATAATATTCATGGTAAGAGAGATGAAGCTATCCAGCAAAGGAAACTACCATGGCAATCGGTGGCACGGCTGCTGAAATATAAAATCCCGGCCTGCCGCTCATACAACTATCCCCCCCTCCCCATAAGATAACGAGGAACGAACGGTTGCGACAGCACGTATTCATATTAACAAGTCCACTTATATTATGTATAGCTCAACAAAAGGTGTCCATCCAAGAGACAATCGTTTCCTTGAAATTACGTCCACTGAAAATTGTCTGAAGACCACAGATATGTGTCCCCCCAAATGTCTGGTTCAGTCCTTGAAATGTCCACCTATAGCGATTTGGATACCATTTTTTAAACGCTTATATTTTCTGAAGCATTGCACCGATAGAAGAGGTCAAAACAATATTGGTAGATGTGGCTCAAGTCTATCACCAGGCAAGATTTCAAGGCCGTAGCTCAAGCCATTAAGAAGTCCACCAAAACACAACTAGATGAAATGTCCACCGATGCTTGTTTTGGGAATATGAGTGAACACCCCCCCTTGTGGTTTTTCGCGAATATCTCAAAAACGGCGGCGCGAAGCGCCGCCGTTTTTGGTACACCTTATTATACATCAATTCTACACATGTTGTGAAAATTTCAGACCAAGGTCATTTAAGGTCAGGTCACCAGGTCACTTGAAGTGACCTCACCTCATAAAAAGTTTCAATGTCTGTCATAGCTACACCGAGTGACCGATCGCTTTGAAACTTTCAGCGATTGCTAAGAGCAATAGCATGTACAAAATGTTTATCTCAGAATTTTGATATCGATGACCTAAGGTCAGGTCAATTTTGCGACCTCCCCATTATAAGTCAATGGGAGAAAATTGAAATGCGCCTCTTTTGGACAAAAGACATTATAAACACTCCCAAACACCGAATCACAAGTGGTTTAGACACACTGAACATGAAAATGGTGTCCGTGACCCTTGTTTATGCCCTGAGGTCATCTTAGGTCACGAATGGTATCTAACAGTTTTTCGCAAATAACTTTTGATAGAGGCGTGCTAGAGCGATGAAAACGCCTTAGATGTGTTCAGCTCGACGATACGGATCGACTGATATGCAACATGACCCTTTCCGGTCAGGTCATGACCTTGACCTGAGGTCAAATTTTCAAGTTGACCTTTCAAGGTCAACTTATAGTTCATTCGATGCGTCTCGACGAGAGGAACACAATGCCGGTAAAAGTAAACTCGTACAAGTCTTGGGTCAAAAGTTATTGCAGAAAAACTGTTTCCGAAAAAATCAGCTATTTTTGCAGTTTTTGCCCCCTGCAGGCAAAACCGTTGACGTTAGGTCAAATCTGAGAGAATTACTCAGAAAGGGCTTTAATAGGGCTATCGAATGCGCTTTTCCGCGGCGCTGTAGCTCTATTGGTTCTCGAGTTATGCGTTGGCTTCTTGGAAATTTTCGACATTCGACCTGGAAATCGGCGAAATTTTGCCTTCAATGACCTCTGGTGACCTGACCTTTGACCTGACCAAAAAATTGACCGAAGTGATTTCGTCATTATTTTTGACGCTCTTTCGAACGCCGCCTTCCGCGTATCGCTACGTGGCCCAGGAGCCGAGTTACAAGGGGGGGTGTTCAAACACCCCCCCCCCCCCCAGCAGGGCGTGGAAATCCAGGACCCCCAGCCGGGCGCGGGTTAAGGAAACAATCCATACAGGAAGTTATCCAAAATGTTTGCATATTTCAGTGAACCTCACAAAATCACAGCATACCTATATAAGTGAAATGCGACAAGTTTTTTTTTTTTTACTGGGTGATTTTTCTTATGCTAACCACCACCCGCAAGCCTCAAACCACTTTTCTGGATCCGCAGTGGACCTTTGAGAGCCCTACGGGTCCGCTCTTACTTACAAGCCGTAATCGCCACGCCATATGTGGAAGGCTTTTGGTGTCAATACATGCATACATACATACATACATACATACATACATACATACATACATACATACATACATACATACAAGACCGTCAAAAACCTCTGGAAACTGAATGACTCAATGGAGGCTCCTCCAGAGACCTTCACGACTTCTCAGATTGAATGAGCCCCGACCAGGGTCGGTTCCTCAGAAGGTGCTGAAGGGTTTCAGAAAGCAGCGTAGGCTCGAGTCTTGAAAGTTCTTCATAGGGTTCTTCATAGGCCACCGTGGGCCCTTGGAGCCTTCGTTACAGGACTCTCAGAGGTCAGCATGACCCCTGCAGTCTGCCTGCATTGAGGCCCGATCAGAGGCCGTCGTGGGGCCCTCAGATGCCAGCGTGGGCATTTGAAGCTTGCGTTGGGTCCTAGAGGTCGTCGTGAGGGCCCTCAGGGACAGTCCGTCTCGGGCGGAATCAGTGTGGAAGTCGTTGTGAGGGCCCTTAGAAGCCTTCAAGAGGACCATCAGAGGTCGTCATGAAGATCCTTGGCCATCATGACGGTTTTCATAGGCCCTGGGCCCTCAGATATCTTTGCAAGGCCCTCAGAGGCTGTGGTAAGGCCATCAGAGTCCATCGTTAGGGCCATCAAGAGACCGTCACAGGTTCCTCAGATGCCAGCATAGCTCCTGCAGCCTGGTTGTGTTGGGGCCCTCAGAGGCCGTCGTGGGTCATCTAAAGCCCATGGGCACTCAGACCTGAGATGGGTCTAGGACCGTGTCACGAGGGCCCTCAGAGACCGACGTGGGGGCCCTCAGAGGCAGCGTAACCCCTGGAGTCTCCGTGGGGTCCTCAGATGCCGTCATGGGGCACCAAACGCGGTTCGGGACACTCCTAGCCGGTGAGGGCCCCAAAGACCAGCATAGGGCGCTCCTGACCAACAACTGGACGTCTGATGATCGGTGATCCCACATGATCGTTCGTTTCCCGATCACTGGTCTTTGGGAGAAAATGTATTTGGTGGTGTGACAGGCCTCTTATACGGCTTTTGGGGGGTGCAAAAAGCTATGTTTGCACTCCAATGTTTTTCCATGGGTCTGGAGCTGAAACCCCTGCACCCTCTATCCGCGGATTTCCGCTGCCCTTGAGCACCGAGATGACCAAGCGACTTTACAACGCCACACTATCTACATGCAATCAGTTCAGGGAGTTTGATCTATTTACAGCATTCTGGCATAAGTCATCAGCAGCGAACGTCCAGCTCCTTCCTTCGGAATGGCCGTCACCGAAAGTCCTGCTTTACGTCCAGATAGCCCTCGACGCCATATTCAATTTTATCATCTCTACATGCTTTGGGAGGGGCAAAAGGACAGTCTTGCCCACATGATTTAGCTTTGGGGAGGGCAAATGCCCATTTTGCCCTCCCCTGAATCCGCCACTGCTGACGACCTCTTTCATGTGGTACAAAAGGGTGGTCGTTATTTGTCCCTAGGCCGCACGTGGCAGGTGGCACGTGGCACCCCACCTCGAGTGACCACGTGCACTCTCAATGTAAGGCGTTTTGGCCATAACTTTGCCTTTTATGGGCCGATTTAGACGAAACTTGTAACATTGATGCATTAAAATGACCTGCACCACATACGGCGCAACGAATACAACAAAATGTGCGTCATTTTTGTCTCTAGTGCGCTACTTTAGCTAAAGTGGCTAAAGTTAAGGAATATTACGTCTGTATATTTCGACTGGCCGATTTCTTCGAAACTTGCAACGGTAGTGCACAAAACCAGGGTGCGCCACATATGAATCGAGGCATAAAATAGGCTGTTGTGCGCCATTATTGTCTCTATTGCGCCATTAACACGCGCACCGACGGGGGGAGGCGAATATCGGCCCCCCTTGAGGTTTTTCGCGAATAGCGGGAAAACCGCGGCGCATAGCGCCGCAAAATTTGGTACGGCTATTCTCTCATCAATTTTACACATGGTGTGCAAGTTTGAACCTCCTAACTTTTAACCCTCGCCCCGTGGGGGGGGGGGCATTTTGGCCCCCCCCCTGTGGTAGCGCCGCCAAATTTTCAGTACCTTCCCGGGCATCAATTTGACACCTTCACACCAAATTTCAAGTCTTAGGTCACCTTAGGTCAGGAGTTATCCCTCGCGGGCCCGGGGGGGCGTTTTTCGCCCCCCTGGCGAATATTTGCGATAACTCCCGAACGCTTAGGGATAGGAAGGCGAAACTTTCAGTACATTTTCTCCCATCAATTTGACATCTTCTGAAGTAAAAAATTTGGACCTAGCCCCCTTGATGACGTCACAAGGTCCATTTTTCTAGACCCCTGCACGGCAAACTTCGGCGTCACAGACGCAAAATTCAAATAGCTGCTAAAAATAGAGTTTTAGAGATAAAGACAAATTACGAGCACGGCTGTGTAGCGTTTGACCTAGAAAAAAAATAGAAAAATAGTTTTGGTGACCTGAGGTCAGAGGTCAGGTCAACGACCCCGAAATGTGGTTTTAGTTTTTCGCAAATAACTTCGACAAAAATGGTCCTAGAGCTACGGCAGTGGTACCATCGCATTCGCCTTGTCAAGCCGCGTCGAATGATATATATTTTGTTCGGAAAAGGTCAAGTTTCATGTTGACCTCATGTGACCTCGAATGACCTCTGGTTGACCTTGACACATGAAAGGTCGTTTATGATGGATTTGTACCCGCTGATCACGAATCTGGCATCTATTTTCCTCTAAGGCTTCATTTAGAGCTTCCGGATGGCAAAATTGTCTTATTTATTATTACTAACTTGAATCAGTGAAATAGCCTCTAGCAGGGATACTCTTCTGTGACCTTGACCTTTGAGCAGCCTTGTATCGTAAGATGAACCACAAATAGGGAACTGATAAGCCTCAAAACATTTCAAAACATCTTGGAACTTAGCACGCAAGATGTGCGAAAAAGTGCCAAGTTTGAGGTCATTTTTGAGCGTGACCTTGACCTTGACCTTTAATTTAGAGCACATTTTCAGAATCCTTAGATTCTCTTCTTTCGTTTGACACTCAATTTGTTCGGTTTGATGCAGCCTGCCGTCCTCTAGAAGGCTTAATTTGATATCACTACACATGTGCCGGTTTTGGCCTTTGACCTTGACCTCTAACCTTGAAAATTGACCTGAGGTCAAAAATTTTAGGTGCATTAGAATCGTCTCGTAAGGACCTTTCGTTTGGTATCGCTTTTGTTTCCGTAGCTCCCTTATTTACGGAGTTAGACAGGGGGGGGGGCGAAAACGCCCCCCCCCCCCGGGCTGCGGTGGTTGGGATTACCCCCCGGGCCCGGCCGGGTTATTGAGGTCAAACTGAGGCCATGTTCGAGCAAAAATGAGCAAAGAACATGCAATCTTGAAACGCTCACCAAATCTACAGTTATCAAGCAATTTCAAAGTTCTTTTTATGGTCTAGTGCACAAAAAGCGGCGCTACAAAACTGCTATCTCGGATTTTCAAAATTTGGGTTTTTGACCCAAAAAAAAAATAAAAATTGAGAAAAAAACGGAAAAAACGAATTTAGAAAAAAACGGAAAATATGTAATAGTCCCTGCGCTCTTCTATATACATACCAAATTTCAGATCGATATCTCGTTTTTTGGCCAAGTTATAGCGAAAAAACTGTTCAAAAATGATGACGTCAAATTTTCGAACTCAATTTTTAGCGATTCTAGACGACGTACGGCAAAACAAAGACCACCATTGAACTCCCCGTGACGAGCTGCATCGATTCGATACCCATTTTTTGCAAAAATATTAACATTGAAATTTGACCTAATTTGAACTGACCTTGACCTGACCTTGACCTGACCTTGACCTGATCTTGACCAAAACTTGACCTAAGCTGGCCCCAAAGGCTGCCTGACCCACATAATCGCATTTGCCATGTAAAATGGGACATAAAACATGTATCACACGACACTTTCATATTGTGACCCCCAGTGACCTGACCTCTTAGACCTAACCTGGTATCAGTGACCTCAAATAGCAAAATATGTGTTTGAAGAATATTTCCCCATCGATGATTTTCAATAAAATGCATTTTACTCGATTTTACAACGCATTTCTTGAAATGCCTGTAAACGGTGAAAATTCGACCTTTGACCTGACCTGTGACGTCATCGGTTTGACCTGGGTCAATAAAATTGGGTCACAAGGTAGTTCCCTGATAGGGCTATCCAACACCGTTTGCCGTTTGTCGCTAGGTTGCGTGGTTCTCGAGATCTTAGGGGGGCCAAAATGCCCCCCCCCCCCCAACGGGGCGCGTTGCTTGGCAGATCCCAACGGGGCGCGGGTTAAGGTCAGGTCACCAGGTCACATTGAATGACCCAACCTCAAGTCGCTTTTTTGCAACTTTGTCACCGTGCCAGAGCTACAGTAGATGTCGGAGGCCTTTGAAGGTCGCAAGATGTTAACCCTCGCCCCGTTGGGGGGGGGGGCCATTTTGGCCCCCCCTGTGGTTTTTCCTGAATAGCAAGAAAACGGCGGCGCGCAGCGCCGCCAAATTTTCAGTACCTTCCCGGGCATCAATTTGACACCTTCACACCAAATTTCAAGTCTTAGGTCACCTTAGGTCAGGAGTTATTGAGGTCAAACTGAGGTCATGTTCGAGCAAAAATGAGCAAAAAACATGCAATCTTGAAACGCTCACCAAATCTACAGTTATCAAGCAATTTCAAAGTTCTTTATATGGTCTAGTAGACAAAAAACGGCGCTACAAAACTGCTATCTCGGATTTTCAAAATTTTTGGTTTTTGACCAAAAAAAATTCAAAAAATTGATTTTTTTAGAAAAACTTTGAAAAAATCCAAAAATTTTCCGAATTTCGAAAAAAACCGGAATATATGTGATAGTCCCAGCGCTCTTCTATATACATACCAAATTTCAGATCGATATCTCGTTTTTTGGCCAAGTTATAGCGAAAAAACTGTTCAAAAATGATGACGTCAAATTTTTGAACTCAATTTTTAGCAATTCTAGACCACGTACGGCAAAACAAAGACCACCATTGAACTCCCCGTGACGAGCTGCATCGATTCGATACCCATTTTATGCAAAAATATTAACTTTGAAATTTGACCTAATTTGACCTGACCTTGACCTGACCTCGACCTGACCTTGACCAAAACGTGATCTAAGCTGGCCCCAAAGGCTGCCTGACCCACATAATCGCATTTGCCATGTAAAATGGGACATAAAACATGTATCACACGACACTTTCATATTGTGACCCCCAGTGACCTGACCTCTTAGACCTGACCTGGTATCAGTGACCTCAAATAGCAAAATATGTGTTTGAAGAATATTTCCCCATCGATGATTTTCAATAAAATGCATTTTACTCGATTTTACAACGCATTTCTTGAAATGCCTGTAAACGGTGAAAATTCGACCTTTGACCTGACCTGTGACGTCATCGGTTTGACCTGGGTCAATAAAATTGGGTCACAAGGTAGTTCCCTGATAGGGCTATCCAACACCGTTTGCCGTTTGTCGCTAGGTTGCGTGGTTCTCGAGATCTTAGGGGGGCCAAAATGCCCCCCCCCCCAACGGGGCGCGTTGCTTGGCAGATCCCAACGGGGCGCGGGTTAAGGTCAGGTCACCAGGTCACATTGAATGACCCAACCTCAAGTCGCTTTTTTGCAACTTTGTCACCGTGCCAGAGCTACAGTAGATGTCGGAGGCCTTTGAAGGTCGCAGGATGTTAACCCTCGCCCCGTTGGGGGGGGGGCCATTTTGGCCCCCCCTGTGGTTTTTCCTGAATAGCAAGAAAACGGCGGCGCGCAGCGCCGCCAAATTTTCAGTACCTTCCCGGGCATCAATTTGACACCTTCACACCAAATTTCAAGTCTTAGGTCACCTTAGGTCAGGAGTTATTGAGGTCAAACTGAGGTCATGTTCGAGCAAAAATGAGCAAAAAACATGCAATCTTGAAACGCTCACCAAATCTACAGTTATCAAGCAATTTCAAAGTTCTTTATATGGTCTAGTAGACAAAAAACGGCGCTACAAAACTGCTATCTCGGATTTTCAAAATTTTTGGTTTTTGACCAAAAAAAAATCAAAAAATTGATTTTTTTAGAAAAACTTTGAAAAAATCCAAAAATTTTCCGAATTTCGAAAAAAACCGGAATATATGTGATAGTCCCAGCGCTCTTCTATATACATACCAAATTTCAGATCGATATCTCGTTTTTTGGCCAAGTTATAGCGAAAAAACTGTTCAAAAATGATGACGTCAAATTTTTGAACTCAATTTTTAGCAATTCTAGACCACGTACGGCAAAACAAAGACCACCATTGAACTCCCCGTGACGAGCTGCATCGATTCGATACCCATTTTATGCAAAAATATTAACTTTGAAATTTGACCTAATTTGACCTGACCTTGACCTGACCTCGACCTGACCTTGACCAAAACGTGATCTAAGCTGGCCCCAAAGGCTGCCTGACCCATATAATCGCATTTGTCATGTAAAATGGACCATAAAACATGTATCACACGACACTTTCATATTGTGACCCCCCCCCCCCGTGACCTGACCTATGTGACCTGACCTGGTATCAGTGACCTCAGATAGCAAAATATGTGTTTGAAGAACATTTCCCCATCGATGATTTTCAATGAAATGCATTTTACTCGATTTTACAACGCATTTCTTGAAGTGCCTGTAAACGGTGAAAATTGGACCTTTGACCTGACCTGTGACGTCATCGGTTTGACCTAGGTCAATAAAATTGGGTCACAAGGTAGTTCCCCGTTGGGGCTATCCAACGCCGTTTACCGCTTGTCGCTATGTTGCGTGGTTCTCGAGATCTTAGGGGGGGGCCAAAATGGCCCCCCCCCAACCGGGCGCGTTGCTCGGCAGAGCCCAACGGGGCGCGGGTTAATAGGTAAAGTAGTAGCTACAATTTTTTTATCTCGGAATTTTGATATCGGTGACCTAAGGTCAGTCAGGTCAATTTCTCGACCTCCCCATTATAAGTCAATGGGGGAAAATCAACTCCCTGTTTTTACCACTAAAACGGGTCGGAATGGCCCCATATACCATACATGACTTCATATACGATCAACCGACACTACCTTGAGGTCTGTTTTGCTATTGGGCAGCTGTAAGGTCATGTGACGTCATCAAAGGTCACCAAAGGTTTTTTGCCAATAACTCCGTACAGGAACAAGATACAGCCGCGCAGATGGTCTCATTGTGTTCAGCTGGTCAAGACGCATCAAATGATATACATGATGACCTCGAGGTCACGTGACCTGAGGTCAACCTTTGACCTTGACCTTTCGAGATCAACGTATATATCATTCGATGCGGATTGACGAGAGGATCACGATGGTGCCCTTCGATTGTTCCTATCTTGACTAATCCGAAAGTTATTCGAGAAAAACTCTCTCCATATCTAGCGCCGCCATTTTGACTTTTTGACCCCTGTGACGTCATCTTTGACATGACCTGAAAATGACCTCAGTAAAAATTGTAGACCATTTTTAAAAATGTAGACAGGCGGTCATCCGCCCCCCCCCCTGTGTTGGTACGAAGTTGGCGCAGACCCCCGTCGGTGCGCGGGTAAGTGCCTAAATGGGCTAAAATTAAGGAATCTTTTATTAGTTTCATGTATTAATAAATTACTGTCAGGTACGCATATACATACATGTAACGCTTCGCGTCACTTTGGTCTTAATTGCGTTGGCGTTTCGGGCGTGCGTTTTGCGCGCGTTGTTTGCGTTTTGCGACGGACGGGCGTTTTTGCTGTGTTTGTGCTTAGCGGCGGCCGGGCGGTTGATGCGGGCGTTTTTGCGTCCTTTTCTATGTGAGGTTTGTTTTCTGTTTGCGGCGGCCGGGCGTTTTTTTGCTGTGTTTGCGTTTGGGGGCTGGCGGGCGATTTTTAGGCGTTTTCGGTTGGTGGTTAGCGTGCGTGCGATGCGGGCGGTTTATTTTTTGCGGCGTTTTTTTGCGTTTTTTTGCGGTTTGCGTGGGCGATTTTTTCGACGTATGCGTTGGCGTTTCGGGCGTGCGTTTTGCACGTTTTGCGGTGTTTGCGTTCTGCGGCGGGCGGGCATTTTGTGCTTTTTGCAGTGTTTGTGTTTGGCGGCGGGCGTGCGGGCGATGCGGGCGTTTTTTTGCGTCGTTTGCGGTGTTCAATTTGTTGGCGGTTGGTGGCGGTTGGGCGCTTTATAAGCGTTTTCAGTTGGCGGTTAGCGTGCGTGCGATGCGGGTGGTTTTGCGTTTTTTTGCGGTTCGCGGCTGGCGGGCATTTATTTGTTTTTTCTTGCGATATTTGCGTTGGCGTTTCCGGCGTGCGTTTTGCACGTTTTGCGGTGTTGGCGTTTTGCGGCGGGCGGACGTTTTTCGCAATTCAAAGTCCCAACCTTCGGGCCGCAGCGCTGCTCGAAAAGCGCTGCCCTCGAGTACAGTGGCTAATGTTTGTGTAGCATGTAGGTAGCATGGCACATATATGTCGGCTGAATAGTTATCATTGAAGCTGATACGTTATGTGCTATGTTTCACCATTCACCAATCACCATTCAGAAGTAATAGTACGCGTTTCCTCAACATATTCTCACCGGTAACGTATAGCGTCCTCAGTGACGTCGGCAGCAGCTGCAGCCACCGCCCCGTTCCGAAGGACGGGACCCTGACGGTCAGCTCCTCCAAGCGGGGAAGACTCTGCAGGAGCGCCGTCAGCTGATCCTCGCCAAGGGCTGACGGAGCGTCGAGCTTCGTCATGGTTACAAGGCCGAGCGCCTCTCTAAGCGTTTTAAATACACTGGCGATCGATGGCTGGGGCTCCGTCTGTACTGTGACGTCATTGACTGTCGATGATTGGGGCTCCGTCTGTACTATGACGTCACTGACTGCCGATGGCTGGGGCTCCGTCTGTACTGTGACGTCATTGACTGTCGATGATTGGGGCTCCGTCTGTACTATGACGTCATCGGCCATTTTTCTAGCTCTACTGAAAAAAAGAACAGAAGTCGATAAATCTACTGATCAGGCATAACAATTCCGCATTTATTGTCGGCTCATTTGATATTTCGATATACATTTCCATATCATCGTCGTCAGTCATGGTATCGTCAAATCTACTCGGTTGCATAAAATCGTTCAAAGTTGATTTGATACGACTCTGAACGATTTGATACGACCGATTAGATTTTGTGACACGATTGCTGATGAAGACATGTAAATACGTGCGGGATATAATGCCCCAAACTAACCAACTGTATACAGATTGCAGGACGTCTGTCGAAAACTGGAACAATACGATCGAGACTAAACCGCTGACTTGCAAAAGATAGTACGAATTCAAGACATGTTTCTTTAATTGCGCGGAAATTACAAGAACAAGTTACTCGACCTTCAAAGACCTGGTGATGTTTTATTTCTTACACCTTCTACAATGAAAGTTTACTTCTCACCATGACAGCTCTCCGAAATCTCTCAGCCCCCACAGCCACCCCTGCTGCCTCCCAGTCTCACCCCTGGGGACGGCCGGATGGCGCCGCTCGCCGGCGGACCTCCTGCCGCAGATCCTCCACCACGGTCTGGCGAGTGGTCCGCTCTTCGATAACTGCCTGCTCCAGGCGGACCACCGCACCGGCCACCACTTTGCTCAGTGAGGCCATCTCCCGGCGAAGGGCGGCCAGGTCTTCACGCACATCTGTCATCTCCATCTGGAATGCAGAATTACAGTTTTTTTTTTCGTTTCTACTCATCATATAAAGGTGACATGGTGCGTAGTGTTACGTGGCACGCATTACGTCATGTCTTGCAGCTTTGTGTCTAATCACGTCACAAAACGACATGTCGTATCGTATTACGACATGTTTTGTCATGCAACCCGCATTGTTGCATATCAGGCAAACAAGCTTGGCAGGCAGGCAGACAGGTCTTAGGTAACAATGCAGAAATTTACGATCGTTTCTAGTGTTTTGCAAAAAAAAAAAGAGATAATAAAGAAACGTTATTACTACGTATGTTTACCCTTGGACGGGCATTTTTCATAACGCGGACGGTGAGGGTAGAGGGGCTGGTACGACCCCTGGCGATTACCTCCTAATGCACTTAGAAACACCAGCTGTATAGGGTGTTTAGGATGGATAGGATGTATAGGATACAGACAGTCACACAGCAGGACTGACACAGTCACACAGCAGTACCTCGGCTAAGGAATTTCGACTGGGGAGATGGGGACAAACCCGACTCCACAATGTCATATTATACCACCTAATATACACCGTATAAGCGGACCTTTACACCACACCTAACATACATACCATATACCGTAGGTAAAGGTATACCAAAATCCTGCCTAATCAGTTATGCATACCTAAACATGTCTAAACAAACTTCTACCAAAGGTTTGGAGGCCAGCGTAGGGCCCTCAGAAGCCGAAGTCGAGCCGTCGGAGGCTAGCATGGTCATTTAGAGTCCGCTTTGGGACCTTCGTGGGGCCCAAAGAAGTCAGTGCGTAGCCCTTTTAGACCAGCGTGGGGTAATATAAGGGCAGCGTGGGTTCCTCTAAGACGAGCGGCGTGGGGTCTTCTGAGGCCAGATTGGGGCCCACTGGGAACAGCTCAGCTTGGGGCTATCTAAGGACAATGTAGGCCCTCTTAGGTTAACGTGGGGCCCAGTGGCGTAGACAGGGGGGGGCCATGGGGGCCATGGCCCCCCCTTTCCGCCCAGCCGCCCAAATGGCGCCCCAATTAGCGCCGACTAGGCTGATGCCGTTTTACAGAGAGAACATGAATTAAAAAGTGATGTGCAGGCAGGGATCGAACTCAATATCTCTTTGGGGGTGCCTGGACACCTAAATAATCTCCAGGGCACCCCCAAATACGACCTGAGCCCCCAAATGTTGAAGGGCGCCCCTCCGGAAACCAGAATATTCCGAACCTCCAGGGTCGATAGCGCCCCTGAAGAGCCGCTGGCACCCACCTAAACGGAACAGTCGCCCCATTAAAGCTTGATGGCGCCCCTCTAGAGCACCCGGCGCCCCTCTGAAGTTCACAGCTGCCCCAATCGACCCATCCAAGATCGATCCCTGAAACCACTGGCGCCCCTCTAAAGCACCCGCATTCTTCTCAAGATCACAGTCGCCCTATCCGAGATCAGTAGCGCCCTCAAGAGCCACTAGCGCCCCACCCCCTTGAGACTGAAGTCGTCCCGCTTGAGACTAAAGTCGCCCCATTCAAGCCCAATGACGCCCCTCCAGAGCGTCCGGCGCGCTTCTGAAGATCACGCCCATCTAAACGAAGGTTACAGCTGCCCCATCTTAAGATCGATGGCAGCCCTCTGAAACCAATGGCGCCCTTCTAGACTACCCGGCACCCCTCTGAAAATCACATTCGCCCCATCCGAGACAACGCCCCTGGAGACTACAGTCGGCCCACCCAAGCTCAAGCCCCTCCAGAGCCTCCCTGCGGCGCCCTGCTGAAGGCAACAGTGGCCCAATCCATGCCCAATGGCGCCCCTCAACGCCGTTCTAAAGATCACAGTCGCCCCATCAATCCGAGGTCGCTGGCGCCCCTCAAGAGCCACTGGCGCTCACCTGAACCGGGGCTTCAGTCGGCCCATCCTTGATCAATGGCGCCCCTCTGAAACCACTGATGCTCCTCTGAAAATCCCAGTCGGACCATCCGAGATCAATGGCGCCCCTCCAGAGCGTCCGATGCCCTACTGAAGGCAGCAGTGACCCCATCCAAGCATTGCACCCCTCTAGAGCACCCGGTGCCCTTCTGAAGATCACATTCGCCCTATCCGAGGTCGTTGACGCCCTCCAGTAGTCACGACGCGAAACTGAATTGGATACTTCGGTCGCCCCCCCCCCCGAAACCACTGACGCTAGGCAATTTTTTGACAATGGGGCTTTCTCATCGACACCAAGGGCCCTTTTCAAGATGCAGCAGCTAGGCGGCGCCGAGCTGGGCTTGGATGTGCCAAGCGAAGCGTTCCTTATTAGGCAGCCTTGTAAGTGCCACCCTCGTTGCGATACCGCCCCTCAACGCGACGCTGCCCCTTCACCGTACAATGCCACCCCTCAATGCAAGTTGCGCCCCTCAGCGCTGTGCCGCCCATTATTGCGATGCCGACAGCGCCTAGCAGTGGGGTGCCGCCCCCAGCGTAAGCGTTTTTTTATTGAACCTGCTGGGGGTGTTCGAACACCCACTTCTAACTCAGCTTGTGGGCCACGTCGAGACACGCAGTAGGCGGCGTTCGAAAGAGCGTCAAAAACTATTACAAAACTACTTAGATCATTTTAAGGCTAGGTCGAACTGGTCGAAGGTCAGGTCACCAGCGACAACCGAAAATCAAATTTCGCCGATGTTGACATTTTTTGACAAAGCGGCGCATAAGTCAGGATTCAGAAAGAGATTGAACTACAGCGCCGCAGCAAAGCGCATATTCGATAGCTCTTTTTTATGCTCTCTCTTATTGATTATCTCAGATTTGACCTAAGGTAAACGTTTTAGCCTCAAAATATACGTTTTCGCGGAGGACGTTTACATTTTGCTCAGACCTGCATGAGATTAGTTCAACCAGCATCGTGTTCCATTTTTCGAGACAGACAAGTCAAATGAACTAGAATTTGACATTAAAAGGGCATTTGAGAATTTGACCTAAGGTAAAGGTCATAACCTAACCGGTAAAGGTCATATTGCATATTAGTCGATCCATACTTTCGAGAAGGAAAATAATTATATAGGGTGTTTCATTGCTCTACCATATCTCTATCAAAAGTTATTGTCCAAAATCTACTGGAGACCTTTCATGACCTGAGATGACCTGAGTAACATAAAAGTGGTCACATCACGACTGACATTTACTGATTAAATGTGTCATATTTACCTGCATCCCGATGGTTGAGGTTGTTTTCGTTCAGAAGAAGAGCATTTCAACTGTCTCCCATTGATCCGCGCCGTGCTGGAGGGGGGGGGGTACACCCCCTTAGGTTTTTTTCCTCGCGAACATCTCAAAAACGGCGTCGCGCAGCGCCTCCGCTGTCTTTGGTACACCTGTTCATACATCTTTTCTACACAGCTTGTTAAATTTCAGATGAGGGTCGTTCAAGGTCAGGTCACTAGGGCACGTCAAGTGACCTTACCTAAAAAAAGTTAAAAGACCCGCTATAGCTACACCGACAGAACGATCACTTTTGAAACTTTTAGAGATTGATAAGACTAACAATATGCATAAAATGTTCATCTCGGACTTTTTATGTCTGTGACCTAAGGTCAGGTCAATTTTGGGACCTCAAGTCAGTGGGAGAAAAGGAAATGCGCCTCTTTTGGACGAATGTCGTTTAAAACCCCTTAAACATCGGTTCATAGGTAAACATAGCACACTGAATCGTAAAAATGCACATGTGTCCTTTTATGTGCCCTTGAGGTCATCTCAGGTCATAAGCGGTCACCTATTTTATCACCATAAACGGTTTTTTGGCTTCATCTTTAACCCGCGCCGTGCTGGGGGGGGGCGTTTTTACGCCCCCCCCTCAGGTTTTTCGCGAATATCTCAAAAACGGCGGCGCGCAGCGCCGCCGTTTTTGGTACACGTGTTCCTACATCATTTCCGCACATGTTCTGAAAATTTCAGACCTAGGCCGTTCAAGGTCAGGTCACCAGGTCACGTCAAGTGACCTTACCTCAGAAAAAGTTCAAAGGCTCGCTATAGCTACACCGACTGAACGATCACTTTGAAACTTTCAGCGATTGATATGAGTAACAGTATGTATAAAATGTATATCTCGGATTTTTGATATCTGTGACCTAAGGTCAGGTCAATTTTGCGACCTCTCCATTATAAGTCAATGGGAGAAAATTGAAATGCGCCTCTTTTGGACGAATATCGTTCAAAACGCTCTCAAACATCGGTTCATAGGTAAACATGACACACTGAATAGGAAAAATGCACCTGTGACCCCTCTGTGTGCCCCTGAGGTCATCTCAGGTCATGAACGGTCGCCAGCAGTTTGTTGGCTATAACTTTTGATAGAGACGTGCTAGAGCGGTGAAAACACGTCAGATGTGTTCAGCTCGACGATACGGATCGACTGATATGCAACATGACCCTTTTCGGTCAGGTCATGACCTTGACCTGAGGTCAAATTTTCAAAATGACCTTTCAAGGTCAACAAATAGTTCATTCGACGCGTCTCGACGAGAGGAACACGATGCTGGCAAAAGTAATGTCATGGCGCTTATGAGTCAAAAGTTATTGACGAAAAAACGTTTTTCGTAAAAACGGCTATTTTTGGAGTTTTTGCCCTCTGGAGGCTAAACCGTTGACCTGAGGTCAAATCTGAGAACATTACTCAGAAAGGTCTGTAAAAGGGCTATCGAATGCGCTTTTCCGCGGCGCTGTAGCTCTATCGGTTCCCGAGATAGCCGTTGGCAGTTTCCAAAATGTTGAAATAGTCAACATTTTACCTTTGGTGACCTCTGGTGACCTGACCTTTGACCTGACCCAAAAAACGACCGAAGTGTTTTCGTCCTTATTTTTGACGCTCTTTCGATTGCCGCTTACCGCGTGTCGCTACGTGGCCCAGGAGCCGAGTTAGACGGGGGGGCGTGAAAACGCCCCCCCCCAGCACTCGGCGGAAAGTTCAGGCCACCAGCACGGCGCGGGTTAAATGGAGACGTGCTAGAGCGGTGAAAACACGTCAGATGTGGTCAGCTCGACGATACGGATCGACTGATCTGCAGAATGGCCCTTTACGGTCAGGTCATGACCTTGACCTGCGGTCAAATTTTTAAAATAACCTTTCAAGGTCAACGTATAGTTCATTCGACGCGTCTCGACGAGAGGAACACGAGGCAGGCAAAAGAAATATCGTCACTGTCTTGAACCAAATGTTACTGCAGAAAAACGCTTTTCATAAAAACTGTTATTTTTGGAATTTTTTCCCTCTGGCTGGAGGCTTAACCATTGACCTGAGATCAAATCCGAGAGCAATATTCAGAAAAGCCTGTAAAAGGGCTATCGAATACGCTTTTCCGCGGCGCTGTAGCTCTATTGGTTCCCGAGTTAGCCGTTGGCAGTTTCCAAAATTGTTGAAATGGACTCAATTTCACCTTTGATGACCTCTAGTGACCTGACCTTTGACCTGACCTAAAAATTGAAACGAAGTCTTTCCGTCATTATTTTTGACGCTCTTTCGATTTCCCCTTACCGCGTGTCGCTACGTGGCCCAGGAGCCGAGTTAGAGGGGGGACGTGAAAACACCGCCCCCCCCCCCCCAGCACGACACGGAAAGCACAGGCCACCAGCACGGCGCGGGTTAACTTATAGGTAATCGGTAACTTTTAGGTACTTATAGAGAGGTAGCAAAATTGAACTGGCCCTCAATGAAGATATTTGAGAGGCTGCAGTCCACAGGTCATTTTGGTTCAGTGAGTGAACCTGTATGTTTTTTTTTTTTTGCAAAGAATAAAGATTGTGCCAATCGATCAACGCATATTTTACCGTTTCGAATTCGAATGGGTGTGTATTATGAGAATAACATGTCCGTAGCCTGAGTTCGTTTCCTATATCGTGCTAAATATGCATAAAGATTTTTTATCGCTTTTGATAAAAAACACTGAGCTGCAAATTGCATTAATTGGATTTCATGAAAAATCAGCGAAACCTGGTTCTGATACTCGTGCCGGTTCCGTAGGAACACCTAGTAAATCATGCATGAATATATGACGCTACATTTTAGACTGACCCCCTGTCACTAGCTCACTATGGCGCCCCTCTCAAGGGAAAAAGTCGCCCCCTCGAGCACCATGGCCCCCCCTTTCGCTGATTTCTGGCTACGCCACTGGTGGGGCCCCCTGTCCTCTGAAGTTTAAGGTTGGAGCTGGGACCTCAGAGGCTGGCGTTGGGCCATCAGAGGCCACCTCGAGGGCCTCGACGGTCAGACTGTAGCTCTTATGCATGTTTAACCCACGAGCCGCTGGGGGGGCATAAAATTGCCCCCCCCCCTTTACGTTCTGTGGAATATCTCCGAAACCTGATAAGCTACTAATGTGAAACTCAACGTAGTTTCAAATGACTACCTAGGCAATGTTTGAGCAAATTCTGGTGGTTGTAGCACTTAAGATGACGTCACAGTGACTCATAAGATATTGTCGTTTTCCGATACGGACCGTTTCTGATGTCGCTGAGCATGAAACTCAACTGTAAATGAACTAGACAGCACCTGCTCTCATCCTGAAACACCTAAGTACACTTCCATCTAGTTCCTGACCAATAATCGGCCCTTTATATACGGTCCCATATTTCTGATATATCGTGAGGAAACTGAGAGTCGCAAATCTATAATTTTACTTATGACGTCACTGTGACGTCATTTCAGATGAGATCGACACTGTGCCGGCTGCTTAGATGTAGGCAGCCGGATAAGTGTCACGTGATTATGTCACGTTCTGTGTTATTTGTGTTGTGTGTGATAGTGAGTGAAAAATAGAGATTAGCATCACGCCACATGGTGTCAGAAGTGAAAGTATCTTATTTGTAAATATTTTGTATTTTTCACATAGACCTGAAATGATAAACTTTCGATTGGAACAAAATAACTGATATACTTTCATGCAATCACTGCTATGGCCAACTTGCCTCTGCCAGGTCCGTTAAAACTGAGACAAAACCACGATAATTTAGACACAACATGGAAGCTATGGCATCGACAGTGGAAAAACTACTCCATTGCCACAGGCTTACAAGAGAAGCCAGATGAGGTACAGGTTGCCACATTCCTGACGTGCATCGGTCCGGAGGCTCTGCTGATATTGGATGGTCTGTGCACAAGTGAAGAAGAACAGGCATCCGTGTCTTCGGTCGTAGCAAAGTTCCAAGCCTACTGCGTGGTCAAACCAAACGAAACGTACGAACGGTACAAGTTTAACATACGTAAGCAAGAAAACCAGGAGAAGGTGGACGAATACGTTACAAGCCTGAGACAACTAGCAAAAACATGCAACTTTGGATCCCTGGAGGAAAGTCTAATCCGAGACCGGGTGATTATCGGTATACAAGACGACAACGTCAGACGAAGGCTTCTACAAGAAAATGAGTTGACAAATACTTCAAGTACCAAAGACGAGACTAGTCTCCAGGTGGACGCGTCTCAAGAGGGGCTTGGTGCGTGTCTAATGCAATGCGGTCAGCCAGTCGCCTATGCCTCTCGAACGCTCACCAACGCTGAGAGACACTATGCCCAAATCGAAAAAGAAATGCTCGCGATTGTCTACGGACTGAACAAGTTCGAACGGTACACCTTGGGAAGAGAGGTGACAATACAGTCGGACCACAAGCCATTGGAACAGATCCAGCTCAAAAGCCTCGCTGAAACACCGAAACGCTTGCAACGGATGATGCTAGCGGTGCAGAAATTCGACTTCCATATAGAGTACAAAAGGGGAGTTGACATGCATCTAGCCGATACACTTAGCAGAGCTCAGCTCCCGGATACGAACACGGAACATCTGGATGAAATATACTATGCTTCACTTGGAAGATGCCAAGAAGAAGCTAACATAGAACAACTGGAGATAGAAGACTACCTGCCGATATCTGACAAAACGGCTATTTTCCTGAGAACAGAGTCAGAAAACGACATGGAAGCATGCACACTCGCAGAACTCATCAGCAAAGGATGGCCAAAACATAAAAGTGATGTACCGATGGAAGCACGCAGGTATTTCGATCTCAGGAGCACGTTATCTGTCAACAAGGGAGTAATATTTAAAGGTGATCGAATTTTCGTACCTGTCAGCGCAAGGCCCAGCATGCCCCGCTCAGAACTACCTGTATCAGGAACCCGTGTGCGCCGGCTGTCACCTCGGCGACCCTGTGTCTGATGGCGGAGAGGAGGGGTGTGCTGCGCCGTGAGGGGAGATCGCCGGCCTTCCGCGCACTTGACAGGAGGGTGAGGGCGGCGATCCGGCGCGACTGCCGGGCGGACATGGGGGCGAGACTGCGTGATAAAGGTAGCAGTTCTCTTTATCGCATTGTCCGCCCGCTGGTCGCCAGTAAGCGAAGTGACACCGCAACCCTCCCCACCGCCACACCTGATGAAATGAACTCATATTTTGTCGACGTCGGCCCACGTGTCGCGGCTAGCCTGGCTGGCTCCGGGGTGCCGCCCGACGTTCCGTGCCGCCTGCCGCGTGTTGGTGCGTGTGGTTTTCGGGTCGCCGAGGTGACATTGGCGGAGCTGCGGGGGGTGGTGTTCTCGATGAAGCGTTCCGGTGCGTGTGGACCTGACGGCGTCTGTATTCGCATCCTGCTCCTTTCTTTCGAAGCCATTGGTCCCATCCTGCTCCATGTTGTCAATGCCTGTCTTTCCACCTGTGACTATCCCGATTCTTGGAAGCACTCCCTTGTCCATCCCATTTTCAAGTCCGGTGATCCTGATCTGATCTCCAACTACCGTCCTATTTCGATCGTCCCCACCATAGCCAAAGTTGTCGAGCGCCTAGTGCACCGACAACTTTCCGCCTACATGTGTGACAATCACCTCCTTTCCTCATCCCAACACGGTTTCCGTTCTCTCCATTCCACCGAAACCGCTCTGCTCTCTGTAACCAACCGCACTTTTTCCAACATGGACCGTGGTCTCATCTCCCTCCTCTGCCTTCTGGACCTCAGTAAATGCTTTGACGTCATTCCGCACTCACTGCTAATTTCCAAGCTCCAGCTCTATGGTATCCACCCGACCTGGTTTTCGTCCTACCTTACCGGTCATACTCAGTCTGTCTGCATCTCTTCTCCTTCCGGTGGCAGAGTGGTTTCGAAGCCCCTTCCTAACACCATTGGTGTCTTCCAAGGATCAGCCCTCGGTCCTCTGTTATTCACCATTTTCGCCAACGACCTCAGTCTGCACGCGCCGGGCGCTCATGTGACCCAGTACGCTGACGATACCCAAATCCTTATCTCCGATACCAAACAAAACCTTCCTAACCTTATCCAACGCATGGAGTCTACTCTCACCTCCTTGGCATCGTGGTTCCATGCCCACGGACTTAAACTCAACACATCCAAAACGGAAATCCTCCTCCTTGGCACCCGACAGAATACCAGAGATCTCCCTCCTGTCAGCGTACGGGTCGGTGGCGGGACCGTTCAGGAGAGCCCACATGTTAAAAACCTGGGGGTCATTTTTGACCGCCACCTTACGTGGGATGCCCATGTCAATGACGTGGTGCGCAGATGTGTCGGCCTCCTGATCGGTCTCCGCCACCTGAGGCGCCTCCTCCCGCGGCGGGCGCTTCTTACAATCGTGCAGGGCCTGGTCGTCTCGCGCGTGAGATATTGTCTGTCTGTGTACGGGAACGGCTCCGCGGCTAACGACTTAACCCGCGCCCCGTAGGGCTATCGGCGGACCCTACCACCCGTAGGGGAGGGGCCGTTTCGGCCCCCCCCCCTAAGATCTCGGAAAGTTACCGGCCGATTTTCAAAATTCAAACGGCGTTCGATAGCCCCACCCGGGAACTACCTTGTGACCAAATTTCATTGACCTAGGTCAAACCGATGACGTCACAGGTCAGGTCAAAGGTCAGATTTTCACCGTTCACAGGCAATTCAAGAAATGTGCTGTGAAAGCGAGTAAATTGGTAATTTATTGAAAACCATCGATGGTACATTGTTCGTCAAACACATACTTTGCTATCTGAGGTCACTGATACCAGGTCAGGTCACAGCGAGGTCAGGTCACCGGGGGTCACAATATGAATGTGTCGTGTGATACATGTTTTATGGTCCATTTTACATGACAAATGCGATTATGTGGGTTAGGCAGCCTTTGGGGCCAGCCTAGGTCACGTTTTGGTGAAGGTCAGGTCAAGGTCAGGTCAAATTAGGTCAAATTTCAAAGTTGATATTTTTGCATAAAATGGGTATCGATTCGATGCAGCTCGTCACGGGGAATCTAATGGTGGTCTTCGTTTTGCTCTACGAGTTCTAGAATTGCCAAAAATTGAGTTTGAAAATTTGACGTCATCATTTTTGAACAGTTTTTTTCGCTATAACTTGGCCAAAAAACGAGGTATCGATCTGAAATTTGGTATGTAGATAGAAGATGGTAGGCACTATCACATATATTCCGATTTTTTCGAAACTCAAAAAACTTTTTGGATTTTTTGGCGAATATATCCAAAAATATGCTTTTTTGATTTTTGGGGGTCAAAACTCAAAAATTTCAGAAATTCGAGATAGCAGTTTTGTAGCCCTGTCAATTCTACACCTTTTATGTCTTGATCATTTTTCTGTATCTTCAAAGCTGTAGTCCTGACTGGTCTTCTCGCGAAGGTCTTTTTTCGGTCGAAAATGACAGAACATGACGTCACTCTGACGTCATTTGTGGCCAACCTATCATAGCCTCTGGAAAAATTTTTGGTCACAATGTGTAAAATTGATGCCCGGAGGGGTCCTGAAAGTTTGGTGGCGATATCTCCAGCCGTTTAGGAGATATCGACCGAAAAGGACAGAGGGGGGCCGTTTCGGCCCCCCCCCCCTACGGGGCGCGGGTTAAGACTGTTAAAGGTTGTGAATTTTGCCACCAGAGTAGTAGCCGGTCTCCGCAGATACGATCATGTGTCTCGCGCGCGGGGCGACCTGGGCCTGCACACACCGCGCCAGATGTGTGACGCGCAGACTGCGATTGTGGCACACAGGGTGCGTGCCCTGGGGGAGCCCGAGGAGCTCGCCTCACTGTTCGTTTCATTCGCTGATGCACGACAGTGTGATCGCTCTACCAGACAGGACGGGGACCTGCGTCCGCCAGCCACCAGAACAGCGGCCGGGCGGCGAGGTTTTGCCTACCGAGCTGCATCGCTTTTAAACTCTCTACCTAATGATGTGACACGGCTCGAGCCATCAGCTTTTAAGCAGGCTGCAAAACGTATATTTTATTCGGAGTGAGTGTGCGTGGGTTTGGTGTTACTGGTGTGTGTATGTGTGGGTGTGAGTGTGTTGCTGAGCCAGACGATTGTTATGTTCTACCTTGTACCATTTTGACTCTCCCAACCGTTTTATTGATTGACAATGGACACGTAATAGCCACTCTGTTGTGGAGTGTCTGCTGAAGTGAATATAATACATGCTGGAACGCGTGCACTTGTCGCATGCTGGAGTGCAAACGTGCATGCGTAGAGCAAGAGAAGCCCTGTACTGGCCAAACATGAACGATGACATAAAAGACTATGTCTCCAAATGTGCAGCATGTGCGGCTTATCAGCCAGCCCAACAGAAAGAGACACTCATATCCTACAAAGTACCAGCAAGACCATGGGAGAGGATCGGCTGTGACCTCATG
Source organism: Amphibalanus amphitrite (assembly GCF_019059575.1). Taxonomy (NCBI): domain Eukaryota; kingdom Metazoa; phylum Arthropoda; class Thecostraca; order Balanomorpha; family Balanidae; genus Amphibalanus; species Amphibalanus amphitrite. Next base: position 116,225 of record NW_024882563.1, read on the forward strand.
GAGTTTGCAGGCTGGTCATATCTAGTCACTGTAGATTACTATTCCGACTTCATAGAATGCGACAGAGTGCACAACAAGACCACGAAAGAAATCATCAGACTGCTAAAAGGACATATGGCACGCTATGGTATTCCAATGGAGCTCGTCAGCGACAATGGCCCTCCCTTCAACTCAAGGGATTTCAGGGAGTTCGCTGAGATGTACGAATTCAAACACACGACGAGTTCTCCCGGATATCCACAGTCTAACGGAAAGGCTGAAAACGCGGTGAAGCAAATGAAGAGAATGATGACAAGAACATGCGAGACAAAATCAGATCCATATCTAGCATTACTAGAAATGCGAAACCTACCGTCAGAAAATGTCGGCAGTTCCCCGGCGCAACGACTCATGGGACGGCGTACTCGAACTATGCTACCCATCCATGGAAAACTGCTCAATCCCGAAGTACCGCTTGGTGCAGAAAGGCGCCTTCAGGAAAGAAAAGAAAAGCAGCAGAAATATTATAACAGAACTGCAAAAGATCTCCCCCCATGCAGACCAGCACGCCGGTGCTGATGGCACCGAGACCCGGCCAGCAAAAATGGAGACCCGCCGTAGTTGTAAGTCGAGACAGCAACCGATCCTATGCAGTCAAAACAGAGGATGGACGAGTGTACCGAAGAAATCGACGTCATCTGCGGAAGTACAGCCCCTGTCAGGACACAACGGACTCGACAAAGAGAAGAGAAACCAGCGACGGAAGCTTGTACCTAAGAGTGCCACCACGCCAAGAGGCAGCAGCACCACCTCAGGTTTCCCGGAGAGGACCGGAACCTCAGATCACTGGGAACCAGAGATCTCGGTCACCGTATATGCTGAGGAGTAGGTCACGTCAGAAATGAAAAACGGAGGATGTGCCGGCTGCTTAGATGTAGGCAGCCGGATAAGTGTCACGTGATTATGTCACGTTCTGTGTTATTTGTGTTGTGTGTGATAGTGAGTGAAAAATAGATATTAGCATCACGCCACAGACACCAAATTTGGACACAACCTCGGCTAGGTATTCAGGAAGATATGTGCTTCTCTATCTCGTCGCGTTGCAATGATATCGTCGCAGAACTAAAGGGGGCAGCTACATGCCCCCCCCCCACAGTGGCCGGCGGGTGGCGCGGAGGCCCAGTGGCCGCCGGGTCCTTTAACCCGCGCCCCGTTGGGCTCTGCCGAGCAACGCGCCCGGTTGGGGGGGCCATTTTGGCCCCCCCCCCTAAGATCTCGAGAACCACGCAACCTAGCGACAAGCGGTAAACGGCGTTGGATAGCCCCAACGGGGAACTACCTTGTGACCCAATTTTATTGATCTAGGTCAAAGCGATGACGTCACAGGTCAGGTCAAAGGTCCAATTTTCACCGTTTACAGGCACTTCAAGAAATGCGTTGTAAAATCGAGTAAAATGCATTTCATTGAAAATCATCGATGGGGAAATGTTCTTCAAACACATATTTTGCTATTTGAGGTCACTGATACCAGGTCAGGTCACAGAGGTCAGGTCACGGGGGGGGGGGTCACAATATGAAAGTGTCGTGTGATACATGTTTTATGGTCCATTTTACATGACAAATGCGATTATATGGGTCAGGCAGCCTTTGGGGCCAGCTTAGATCACGTTTTGGTCAAGGTCAGGTCAAGGTCAGGTCAAAGTCAGGTCAAATTAGGTCAAATTTCAAAGTTGATATTTTTGCATAAAATGGGTATCGAATCGATGCAGCTCGTCACGGGGAGTTCAATGGTGGTCTTTGTTTTGCCGTAAGTGGTCTAGAAGTGCTAAAAAGTGAGTTCAAAAATTTGACGTCATCATTTTTGAACAGTTTTTTCGCTATAACTTGGCCAAAAAACGAGATATCGATCTGAAATTTGGTATGTATATAGAAGAGCACTGGGACTATCACATATATTCCGGTTTTTTCGAAATTCGGAAAAATTTTGGATTTTTTCAAAGTTTTTCTAAAAAAATCAATTTTTTGATTTTTTTTTTGGTCAAAAACCAAAAAATTTGAAAATCCGAGATAGCAGTTTTGTAGCGCCGCTTTTTATCTACTAGACCATATAAAGAACTTTGAAATTGCTTGATAACTGTAGATTTGGTGAGCGTTTCAAGATTGCATGTTTTTTGCTCATTTTTGCTCGAACATGACCTCAGTTTGACCTCAATAACTCCTGACCTAAGGTGACCTAAGACTTGAAATTTGGTGTGAAGGTGTGAAATTGATGCCCGGGAAGGTACTGAAAATTTGGCGGCGCTGCGCGCCGCCGTTTTCTTGCTATTTAGGAAAAACCACAGGGGGGCCAAAATGGCCCCCCCCCAATGGGGCGAGGGTTAAACATGGATTACACGACACTTTTATATTGTGGTCCTCAGTGACCTGACCTCTGTTACCTGACCTGGTATCAGTGTCCTCAAATAGCAAAATATGTGTTTGACGCGCAATTCTTGCGCCCCTTCGGGGCGAGGGCCTTCGCCACAGTGGGGGTGCATATTAGAGTTGCAAAGTTTTCCCTATGGGCTGCTACCGGCACCGCCCCGCCCCACAAAAATTTTCTGGGATACCGGCATGCTACCACGCCCCAAGCAAAAACACCGCCAAATTACCGGCATACTAAAAACCTGCATTCTTGATTCTGGCTTACCCCTACATGAGATGCCACATTTTGGCAATTTCAGTTACCGCCCCACCCAGCAGCCACCCATTGTCCAACCAAAACTCCAGCAGCCTGATTTTGGCTGAGTTGCCCCCACAAATACCACAATTTTGAAACTCAATTCCAGTTTACAGCTGTTAAAATATCACCTGTAATCAAAGAGGTATTGCCTACAAAAAGCCTACACACATTCATCAAAAAAGCAAGGTCAAAAAGAGCTTGAATTACTGAAATGTGTTCCTGAAGACTGCACAGTGAGCAGCAATCAGATTTACCACAAGCGTTCTTATTTTCCACATTACCCTAAAATGAACTATAGCTAGTCATAAATCACAATATAAAAAACTACAGATTTGGCCATGTTCCTAACTGAGGAAGCGAGATCAACATCTGCTTTTTCCTATCCGCCATGGCTTGGCTCGTGAGTAAGATACGAATCATGTAAAAATATGTGTTAATAACTCACTTGTCCTGAGAAGTCACCAAATAATATGTATAAAAACGATATAATATCCTCTCCCATCTCAAACGCGGGAACAAACACAAGGATATAAAGGATCGAAACAGATGCGCCATAACACAGTTTTTAACCAGCTGGTTAAAACACTGCAAAAAAAAAGTTTTAGGACTGCAAACTACTGCCTCGTGAATGATTTTTTGATAAAAATCATCCAACACGATATTAAAATTCAATAAAATCAACACTGTGAGTGTTATTCACTACTAGAAAATCCACTTCTCTTGAGTAATTCAACCAAAAGGGCATATAAATAAATATTACGTCATCAGCTTACATCTTTTTTTAGGGGACAGAGGATCTTAAAAGTCAATCCTTGGTTGCTTGATCAGCTGATCATATTGCGCCACTTTGTATTCATTTGGTGTGCATGTTGTGTTTTCTTGTAAAGATAAGACAAAATGCCAGTTTAATTCATTTTCATTTCATTTTGGGACTGAAGTTAGGATCAGGGCTTCCTAACACCTGCCTTTTCAGCTGGATTTTCAGTGTCAAATTCTTTGTAGAGTATCTCAGACCACATCTCAGGACTCAAGGCCAGTTTCCAAACAATGTGTTTTGTGTTGTTTTGATTCTGCCTTTTGCCTAGGGAATGTTGCCATTAACATTAATTTATTTTATTGTATTATACCTATTACCTACCATTAGACTTACTAATTGGTTGTGCTTTTGCAACATGAATGAGCATTCTTCCTTTGATAGACCAAAGTAGATTGACAATTCTTATTAGAGCCAAACCTGTGAAATGCTGAGGCTCATGTATTGTGTACAAATACCCTTACCAATGAAACTTCTACCACAAAATGTATTTTGCAGTGGCTAAGATTGCTGTTATTACAATTCAATAGCCTCTTAGTGTCCAAAGTTTGAATCATATGCTGATAATTTTTTTGTGCAAAATAAAAAATACCGGCATGCTACCGGCAGGATATGCCAAATACCACGAAAAAACCTGCGGTAGTGAAAAATTACCGGCATGCCGGTAGTGCGGTAGGGAAATTTTGCAACTCTAGCCCGCGAGTTGCTGGGGGGGGGGGGGGCGTTAAACGCCCCCACTTTTTTTCGCCGGGCCATAGCATAAAAACGGCGCGCCGCAGGCGCGCCAAATTTTGGGTACCTGTAGGGAATTGATTGAAGTTTATTGTGACAAAGTTTCAAAAAAATCGGTCGGAAAATTTTTGAGATATCGAGGTTTTAGTGACGTCATGATTTCTGAGTTCTCGACCAAAAACGGCATATGTTCAAAAATCATATAAAATCACAGAATAGACATACAGACATGCCGTAAACGCCATTAGACTACCAATACCATGATCAATCAAATGGCTATCTTCGATTATTGATTATCGTTCCGCATTTTCCATAATCTTGAACTGAATCTTGGCAATTTTTCGTGACTACTTCACGACCATGATACATGAATTTCTTAAATTGAACTTTTTGAGCCAAACACGTACACATATGATAAAATGAATGTCACCATCGTGTTCTACGCCCCAAATTACCTATAAAACATGTGTCACAGGCTGCGAATATCAGTTTTGATTTTCGGGGATATGTGCCTACCCGGTTGACATGACCTTGACCCTGACCTATGCTTGACTGACCCCTACATGGAGCTGACACTCTTGTAGGCCTTATAAGATGGATTGTGCACCGTTTTGACAGAGTTTATGGCGAGAGGCGCCCATTGCGAAGTCCTGAAGTCCATGCTACTGAAAGCCCGATTTTAGGTGTTTGACCTGACCTTGACCCGACCCGTGACCTCAAAATTCAATTTTAAAGTACTCATCTGAAGCGTCTCGTCGCGCTCTTTCGTTTGCCGCCTCGTGCGTTTCGCTGCGCCTGTTGGTTCTCGAGTTATCGGCTGGGGGCGTTTAACGCCCCCCCCCCCCCAGCAAACGGTGGGTGGCGAAATACCCCAGCAACTGCCGGGCTAGTGCATATGTTACCACCCTGTCGCGTTTTTTGCGTGTGAATAAAAAAACCGCGGCGCGTAGCGCCGCGCCGCTTAGGGTAGCTTTTAGTACATCAATTTTGAACAATGTGTGAAATTTTTGACCCCAGGTCATGTCAGGTCAGGTCACCAGGTCAAGTTCTAAAAAAAGTTTGCAATCATGTCCAGCCTGCAGTGTTTGTCAGAAAGGTTTTAACCCTATTCCTGGCGGAGGGGGGGGGGGCCTCAGGAGCCCCCCCTGAGGTTTTTTGGTTATTTCTCCCAAACGCTTTGAGCTAGGAAGCTCAAATTTTCTGACTTTTCCTAAAAGGCTTTTACGCAACATTTCTGAAAATTCTGAGTTGATCTGACCTCAGGTCAGGTCACCAGAGGCGGTTTGGTGACCCTACCTGAGAAAAGTTTGCAATCACGCCAGAACTAGAGTTTTTGACCGATCAATTTCTTCTCTTCAGGCTTTAGTTAGGGTACCAGTATGTGCAATTTGTTTATCTCAGAATTTTCATATCTGTGACCTGAGGTCAGGCCAGACTCGTGACCTTTACATTGCAAGCCTATGGGAAAATATTGAAACGCCTCCTGCTTCGTGTAACCGAGTCAAAACCACCCAATTCTTTCAGTATTATGGAAGATTATCTCATCGGTGATGATCCTGGTGCCGCTAATTGACAGGGGCACCGGCAAAGGTCATCTGAGGTCATGTGACGTCATAAATCGTTTTTCTGTCAATAAATCACGACATGATGGTGCAAAAGACTTGTAAGTGGTACCAAACTGCTCGCCTGGTCAAGGCGCGTCGTTTGGTATGCAGCATGACCATACCCCACAACCTCATTGATGAATGACCTGACCTTGACCTCAGGTCAAATTTCAAATTGACCTGTGAAGGTCATCACATACTTATTTCGCATCGCCTCGGCGAGAGCAACAAAAATGTATTGGTTTTATGTCTCTATGTTTCTTAGTTTAAAAGTTATATAGGTAACTAATTCCAAAACATTTTATCGTTGATGACCTCTGGTGACCTCAATATTGACCTGACCTGAAAATGTTTTATGTAAAAGTTGTAGATCTTTAAACGACCTATCAAACGCCGTTCGCTGTTTGTCGCTGCGATGTGTAGTTTTTGAGATCTGAAGGGGGGCCGAATCGCCCCCCCCCCGCCAGTTTCTTGTCCCGGCGGAGCCCGCCAGGAATAGGGTTAAAGGGACTGTCCCACCTTAACATTAAAATTGAGTTGAGATAGCCATCTTGATGGGCGTTCTTTGAAAATCAGAGCCGTGAAAACCGTTTCTCCAGCAATTACTTCATCGCAAATAAAATTGTGTTTGATTTTGACATCTGTGCAAATAAGTGCCACAATGTATTGGTATTGGCACTTAAAACCTGTGACGTCACCGCCTTTTCCGAAGTTTCTGTATCTGTCGACTTGTTTTTTATTGAAACCTTGAAAAATAACAACGCCTCTTGGAACAGCGCCCATTCGTTCCGGTGCCACGAGGTGGAGAAATAAATTGATATGCCAAACTGATTCTAATAGTCTTCTAATTCTTGTAGTATTTTTATTTTTGTATTTAAATAGTTAAGAGGCCGTCCTAAATGTGACTGAAGAATGCAAGAGCCATGAACTTATCAATGGCAGGTGTCAAGTTCAAGTGTGCAACTCTCTCAAATTAATCATAGTATCAAAATGATAAATGATTTGCTCACTTTCAACTCCATAATCAAGACATGCTCTGAGGAGTCCACAATCTATTGATGGTGACAACTAAGGAAGAGACAATGAATGTTCACCTTTTTATTTCTGAGCATCCAAGACGACTAACCTTGAGCCGTTAAACATTGATAATACCCTGTATGCTGAAGTGTGGGTGGCCTGAGGTCGACCATGCCTAGTAAAGAACTGTTGTTTGTGTAAACACCATGCAGAGGCGTTTTGAAATAAATTTTAGTGATGTAATGTATCATTCTTTGAACTGAGTTGCTGATGGCGGATGAAAGCGGAAGTGCTGCATGTTGAATCAGAAATGCTCTGTTGCGCTTTTAAGCTTATGTTAGATTTTATAGATGGCTTAGTTTTCCTGCAGATTTCATCTTAAAGCTGTCAAAAGTGTTTTACCTTTGTTTCCTGGGAGCAGATCCAGCTACTAACATGAGCATGGGTATGGGCCTTTGTACCACAGTCGCTGCGCTGCTTGTCAAAACCTAGGTAATGTGCTTTGTTAGGCCATGCTGTGCATTTTTTAAACCTTTAGAGTACTTTGTGATCATTGACACACATATTGCACCTGACAAACAGCAGCAAAATCACACCCCATCCTTACCTCTGTGCAGTGTCACCCAACAGACAACAGGGCTTCAAAACAGGCAGGTTCCGCATTCAAGTCTCTTCTTGCAACTATGTGACTAATGTTAGGAGTAGGACAATAGACGTGCTGTACAGGGAAGGTGTGTTCTGTGTAGCTCTTGAAAAATGAAGTCATGCCTAAAATTCAGTTTAGAATATTACAATTACAAATAACTTGGATAAAAGTTGCAAAACATGAACTCTGACTGGTCAGTTGAAAAGTCTTGAGTCAGTGAACCACGCCTGGGCTGGAGGTGGTCAGTTCTCTGGCATGCGCGACCTCGGACAGGAGCTGTGGGACTTGTACATGGACAAATTGAATAGATGCTAGCCTAGATCATGTCGTGGCTGCAGTCCAAGACATGTTCACTAGTTGCCGTTGCTGCCGCCGCCTGCTGCTGCCCTGCGTGCCGGCTGGCAGCTCACTGCTGGACTGTTTGCGCGCCAGGCATCTTACTGGACGAGTGGGGTAGGTCGCAGATCTTTGAGAGTGAAACGTTTGGTCTAAATGTAGCTGAAACTCTTACAAATAATCTAACAAAAAGGCAAAATTTCAGAGGACTCCATTGGTGTCTCAGTGGTGACTGGTGACAATCAGAACTTGATCAGAACTGTTATCATGCTGAATGCTGAAACTGAGAATAGGGCTGAGCTGGTGGGCTAGAATTTAATATGCATGCTTACAAGGTCCCCAGTTAATCCACAAATTTGTCAGACTTGCCTGTAGGCAAATTTATGCAGATGAAATGTTTCTGGCAGATAGCCCTGAAGCAAAATGCTATTCAAGCTTGTTCCGCAGCTCGTTGCGTTCCACATGAGCCACTAAATCAGAGTCACACAGCTCTGCCAAATGTGCTGAAAGGCCACGATTCTTCCAATAGGTAGGTATATTTATTATTTTTCACAGACACAACAAAAATACAAATGCAGGTCACTACAATTCATTCTGATTCAATTACAATTGCTGGAATGTGTTTTGCAGACTTATTATATTGAATCTTAAACAGACTATATTTAATTACTTTGCTCATGGGCCCAGGCTAGTACTGCAGAGTATGGCTCGCAGGTCGCCAAGGAGCACAGGCCCAACTCCCAAGTTCAAAATTGACACAAACCCTTCAAACAGAGCCCGAAAATTCACACCAAAGGGGGCTGAGAGAACACAAAAAATGCACCAAACCCCAAAATGGCCAGTCAAAATCTGCACTGACATCAAATCCCCACAATGCTACACATCTGCACCACAGCAAGCCAAATTCGCACCCCGCTACGCTAAATCTGCACCACACTAAACCAAATCCGCACCGCACCACACTCAAATCCGCACCAGACGAAGGAGTCCACACTGACAAAATCTAGACAAAATTGCCATACTCTGCAGTCTGGCTCATGGCTATATCCATTGTGATTCTTAGGTCTGATTATTGAAGTTGAGCTCACTTCCATCATCCATGTGCCCAAGACATTGTGGGCAGCATCAATAATCAAGCATCAAATATCTTGCTTTTGCTTATTTAGGAGCATTCTATAATCTTTTAAAAATGATAAATAAGGCCTTGTTGATATTCTTTAAAGTTTGCGACCTTCTTCTTGACAAAGTTCAAGCTTCAATTTTCCAATTTTCATTTCAATCCTTTCCATGAACATTGAACATGTTACTAAAATACCAAGTTTGATTTCATGCACAATGTTTGTACTATACGCGGCAGAAGCGTAACAAAACTTTGTGCCACCGATTTGGCAGCTAGGAAAAAAACTTTGCATGATAAAAAACAATCATATGACGTAATCGATCCAAAAGCTTTAAATTGGAATTTTTAAACAATTAGCCAACTATGGGCCGAATATTTGCCAATTTCGTGTAAAGGGGTCCCTAATCTATGTCTTGCAACACAAGAACAGTATATCAAAGCAATTTTTTGAAGGTGGGACAGTCCCTTTAACCCTCTCATGTGTAGGAGGGGTCGAATGGACCCCCCATGTTTTTTCGCGAATAACTCGCGTAAAAAGCGGCCGATCGCAACGAAACTTTCAGTACCCTCGCATTGATCAATTTTACACCTACCCTGAAAATTTCATGACCCTGACCCAAATGACCTTTGACCTGTGACCTCTTTTTTCGAGACCATGTATGGCCGCAATCGCGATTCCGCGTATGTCGGCTCGCATTAGCCGCGCGTTTGCAAGCTTTTCGTGGTTTCAAACGTTCAAACATGTGATTTGATGCTGCTCCCATGCATTAGGGTGGGTGTCAAGGTCACCTGAAGGTCAGGTCAGGTCATTGACCTTTGGTGACCCCGGGTGACCTCGGTTCACTTTTTCGAGTTTTACATGTTTCTAGGCTAGTTTTTGGAGCTGAATTCGAATTTAGCAACCATTTTAACATTTACGAAGTAGTTTTGGTGCCTTCGTAACATGTTACGAAGCTGGCAGAGGCGGTTGACACGTACTACGAATACCCGTCACAACCCCTGCTGGTTGACCTGACCTGACCTGACCCGACCTGGCCTAAATGCTTAAAGACATCATCTGTGATCAAAACTAACACGATATTTGTGATCAGCACCCCGAAAACCCCTTAGCAGCCACACTTTACGACTTTCTAATAGGTCCCGATTTTCCCGACTTTGGGTCATTGACCTGACCTGGAAGGTCAACCAATGACCTAGGACCTTAAAATTGGGTATCATCGGCTTCCTCTCGTCACGTGCAACACGCTTGTTTTTCCGCGAAGCTCTAGCTCGATCAGGGGCCAAACGGCAAGGGGGGGTCCAACCGACCCCCCGGCCCCTACATATTAGAAGCTGGCAAACGCCGCACACATGCGAGGGTTAAACTTGGTGGATTGCATGCTGTTATGGGCGCCTACAATTTGTATATCTCGGATTTTTTATATCCGTGACCTAAGGTCAGGTCAGTGGCGTGACCTTTCCATTACAAGTCAATGGAGAAAAATGAAAATGCCGAGCTAATCCGTGTGTACGTATAGAAACAGTCCAAATATTTCAGAATCACAATGATTTAGAACACTCGTGATGACCAAGGTGTCATTTTTGCTGATAGCCTCTAGAAAGGTCATCCGAGGTCATTTGAGGCCACAAACAGTTTTTTTTTGCCAATAACTCGCGTTTGGAACGAGATAGAACGCTGGGGATGGTCTCATTGTGTTCGTCTTGTTGAGACGCATCGACTGATATGCAACATGACCTTTTCTGGTCAGGTCATGACCTTGACCTGAGGCCAAGTTTTCAAGTTGACCTTTCTAGGTCAAATTATAGTTCATTCGACGCGTCTCGGCGAGGGGAACACGATTCTGGCAATCGAAATGTCGTGACTTTTGTAGTCGAAAGTTATTGTCGAAAAACACTTTTCGTAAAAACAGCTATTTTTGGAGATTTGCCCTCTGGAGGCTAAACCGTTGACCTGAGGTCAATTTTGATAAAAAACGTTATCAAAAGAAGAGTTCAAAAGCTATCGATTGCTTTTCCATGCGTTTTTGTAGCTACGATAGTTCCTGAGATAGCGGCATGTTTTCTGAAAAATATAATGACAATTGGCAAATTTTGACTTTTGATGACCTCTGGTGACCCCAATACTGCTCTAAGGTGAAAAATAACCGAAATACTTTCAAACGTACGCATTGAGAGCTATCGACTGCTTTTTACCGCGTCTTTCTAGCCCTCTTAGGTTTTGAGTTAGAGGTGGGTGGTAACATATGCCCCCCCCCCCCACCCCCCACCCCCCACTAGGGCAAAGTTGGCTGAGACCGCCACTGGGGCGCGGGTTATAGGTATTCACTCCAACAGGATGTGCAAAATCTCGTCACTGCCGGGGCAACTGGCAGCCACTGCGGGACATTTGCCCCCTTGCAATAGCGCGGAACACCTTCAATTAAGGTGGGGGGGGGGGGGCATTGCCGACTTTTGGTCCCATTCTTTCCATGCAACGCCCGTAGGCCTAATGCCGATATCAAGGGTGCACGGTTCCCCGGTGCCCCCTCCCCTCCCCGTTCCGCCACCCATGCCCTCTCCCCCGTTAAAGGGACCCTCCCACCTTATCCCGCGCACCGACGGGGGGGGGCGGATATCCGCCCCCTCCCCCTGAGATTTTTCGCGAATAGCGGGAAAACCGCGGCGCGTAGCGCCGCGAAATTTACTACGACTATTCCTTCATCAATTTTACACATGGCGTGCAAGTTTGAACCTCCTACCTTTTAAGGTCAGGTCACCAGGTCACTTTGAATGACCCAACCTCAAGTCACTTTTTTGCAACTTTGTCACCGTGCCAGAGCTACAGTAAATGTCGGAGGCCTTTGAAAGTCGCAGGATGTGATAAGATCATTAGTAGCTACAATTTGTCAATCTCGGAATTTTGATATCGGTGACCTAAGGTCAGGTCAATTTCGCGACATTCCCATTATAAGTCAATGGGGGAAAATCAACTCCCCATTTTTACCACTAAAACGGGTCTGAATGGCCCCATATACCATACATGACTTCATATACGATCAACCTTCACTATCTTGAGGTCTGCTTTGCTGTTGGGCAGCTGTGAGGTCATGTGACGTCATCAAAGTTAACCAAAGGTTTTTGGCAAATAACTCCGTACAGGAACAAGATACAGCCGCGCAGATGGTCTCATTGTGTTCAGCTCGTCAAGACGCATCGACTGATATACATGATGACCTCGAGGTCACGTGACCTGAGGTCAACCTTTGACCTTGACCTTTCGAGGCCAACATATATATCATTCGATGCGGATTGACGGGAGGATCACGATGATGCCCTTAGTTTGTTCCTATCTTGACTAATTCGAAAGTTATTCGAGAAAAACTCTCTCCATATCTAGCGCCGCCATTTGGACTTTTTCGACCCCTGTGACGTCATCTTTGACCTGACCTATAAATAACCTTTGTAAAAATTGTAGATCTTGACCGTGCGTATCCGATGCCGTCTACCGCTTGTCGCTATCTTGCTTCGTTCTCGAGATCTCAGGGGGGGGGGCGGTCATCCGCCCCCCCCCCCCGTCGATGCGAAGTTGGCGCGTCGGTGCGCGGGTTAACCCGCGCACCGACGGGGGTCTGCGCCAACTTCGCACCAAAATTTCGTGCCACTTTTCGTACCAAATTTCGCGGCGCTACGCGCCGCGGTTTTCCCGCTATTCGCGAAAAACCTCAGGGGGGCGGATATCCGCCCCCCCCCGTCGCGTCGGTGCGCGGGTTAACATTAGATTTGAGCTGAGATAGCCAAAATGGGGTCCCTGGCTCACAATTACCGGTTTCGGCACTCACAACATCGAGAAATGCCTTAAATCGGAAATATTGAATGTCAAAATTGCAGCATTTTGATTCAGAGCATAGGAATACCCCTCTGAATGTGTGACGTCAGTGCAGATATCTAACGAATTTAAATGTTTGACAAAAACGTTTTGTAGCACGCGGTGGTATATGCTACTTTGCGCGCAACAAGTGCCGCCCTTTCAGCTGCCAAACTATTGCTTTCAAATAAAGTCGCTAGGAACAGCGGAGATCCCAAAAATTAACAAAAGTAAACGTCTAATATCTTGAAAACCGGTGAATATTTTTTGGTGAAATTTGGTAGATATTCGTTTTCGCTCTTACTGAACCGAGCGACATCACTTTCAAGCCAATTCATAAACTTTTTTGAAGGTGGGAGCCGGGAGGGTCCCTTTAACCCTCGCCCGCACATGGGGGGAAGGGTTGCCACCCCCCAGGTAGTCTCTCTGCTCTGCACTCGACACTTTTAGAGCTAGAAGGCTGATTTTTCGTATAGCTAGCTGCTCCTCTATCCTTTCTTGATGTCAACTAAAAATTTCAGGTTTCTGTGATTTTCGGTTTCGGAGATATGACCTTGTTTTTCAGGTCATATCATGACCCAAATGGCCAATTCTCAACATCTTGCGTTTGCTATGGGCCTTGTGAGCTTTTGACCCCTTGATTTCGGTCTTTTTTTGCCAGTCTTACCGCCCACCTATCATGGAACATGTTGTTCGACGATGTACAGGTGTCAAGGTCAGGGTCAAGGTCAACCTAGGTCATCTAAGGTAATTGCGTTTTAGGCAAGCTGAATTTACTTTTTGTGAAGTTTTTTGACTGCATTTTTGGTAAAAGCTTCTCAGATCATGATTTCATGTAATATGGACACATAAACAATCGTTCCACACATCAGTATACACACAGACACACACAGACATACAAACACATATAATTGACCTTGACCTAGCTTGACCTGAAATATCCTCAGCAGCAAAAATATGGTCGGGTAGTGTGATAACCCGCGAGTTGCTGGGGGGCGTTAAACGCCCCCACTTTTTTTGCCGGGCCATAGCATAAAAACGGCGCGCCGCAGGCGCGCAAAATTTTGGGTACCTGTAGGGAATTGATTGAAGTTTATTGTGACGAAGTTTAAAAAAAAAATCGGTCAAAATTTTTTTAGATTTTGAGGTTTTAGTGACGTCATTATTTCTGAGTTTTCGACCAAAAATGGCATATGTTTAAAAAAAATCATATAAAATCACAAAATAGACATAAAGACATGCCGTAAACGCCATTAGACTGCCAATACCATGATAAATCAAATGGCTGTCTTCGATTATTGATTATCGCTCCGCATTTTCCATAATCTTGAATTGAATCTTGGCAATTTTTCGTGACTGCTTCACGACCATGATACATGCATTTCTTAAATTGAACTTTTTGAGCCAAACACGTACACATATGATATAATGAATGTCACCAGGCACGTACCCAGGATTTCGCCCAGGAGGGGGCCACCTTCTTCCGAAGGGGCCCTTAGGTCACCCGGGGGGCCCCAGGCCGCCCAGGCGACCAGGGGCCCCATGCGACCAGGCCCCGCTACCAGGGGCCCCCTTGGCGACTAGGGGCCCCAGGCGATCAGGGGCCCATGCGACCAGAGGCCAGTGGCGGTCGCAGGGGGGGGCCATCAGGGCCATGGCCCCCCCAAAGGCAAATCAGGGGGGGCCATCATATCATTTGGCCCCCCCCAAACAACCGATGGGCCCCCATGGCCGTATGGGGCCCTGGCCCGTATTCGATTGTCACGAGGCTCGAGAAACCCACGCCAGCTATTAACAGCTCCCATACCAGTCTTTGAGGGTCCTACACTGACCTCTGAGGGCCCTTCAGTGGCGGTCAAGCGTCCACATTGACCGCTGAGGACCCGTATTGACCTCTGAGGGCCCTCCACTGGCCTTTGAGGGCCCCTAAACCGGCCTCAGGGGCCCAACCGGCGTCTGAGAGCCTCACACCGGCCTCTGGTGGCCTCATTTCTGTCTCTCGAGTCCCAAGACTAGCCTTTAAGTGTCTCTGAGGGCCCCGCACTGGATTCTGAAGACCCGATGTCGAGCCAGCATCGGCCTCTGGGGGCCCATCTTGGCCTTTGAGGGCCCTCCGCCGGTCTCTGGGGTCCAACGCCGCCCATACCGGCCTTTTAGGGCCCCACACTGACCTCTAAGGGCCCATGCTGGCCTGTAAGGACCCACATTAGCCTCTAAGGGCCCCCCGCACTGGATTCTGATGACCCAATGCCGGCCGCTCAGGGCCCGCATCGGCGTCTGAGGGCCCATCTTGGCCTTTGAGGGCCCTCCGCTGGCCTCTGGGGTCCAACGCCGGCCCATGCCGGTCTTTTAGGGCCCCACACTGACCTCTGAGGGCCCATGCTGGCCTGTAAGGATACACATTAGCCTCTATGGGCCCCACACTGGATTCTGAAGACCCGATGCCGGCCTCTAAGGGTCAGCATCGGCTTCTGCGGGCCCATCTTGGCCTTTGAGGGCCTTCTGTTGGCCTCTGGGGTCCAACGCCGGCCCATGCCGGTCTTTTAGGGCCCCACACTGACCTCTGAGGGCCCGTGCTGGCCTGTAAGGACCCACCTTAGCCTCTGAGGGCCCCGCACGGGCTTCTGAAGACCTGATGCCGGCCTCTAAGGGCCCGCATCGGCTTAGTCTGAGGGCCCATCTTGGCCTTTGAGGGCCCTCTTCTGGCCTCTGGGGTCCAAAGCCGGCCCATGTCGGTCTTTTAGGGCCCCACCCTAACCTCTGAGGGCTCCATGCTGGCCTGTAAGGACCCATATTAGCCTCTGAGTGCCCAATTCGGTCTCTGATGGTCTCAAACTGCCCTTTGCAGGCCCTGTACTGGTCTCTGAGAGCTCTAAACTGGCCCCTAAGAGCCCAAACTAGCCTCTAAAGGTCCCACGACCCACACCGGCCTTTGATGGTCCCATTTCTGTCTCTGGGACCGAAACTGCCCTTATGTGCCTCTGAGGGCCCCGTACTGGCTTCTGAAGGATCGATGCCGGCTTCTGAGGACCCATACCGGTCTTTAAGTGCCTCATAGCGACACCTGAGGCCCCACACTAGCCTCTGAGGGGCCCGCAAACTGGCCTATGAGGTCTCTACACCGGCCACTGATGGCCCTATTATGTTCTCTGGGGGGCTCAAGCCTTACCTTTGGGCGTCACGCACTTGCTTATGAAGGCCCACATTAGCCTCTGGGGCCCTACCTGGGGCCTTTGAGGCCCTTCGCAGATCCTTGGGTCCAACGCCGGCCTCTGGGGGTCTGACACCGTACTCTAAGGGCCCCATTGCAGCCTCTAGGCGATAGGTATCGCCGAAGCGCTATCGATGGGCCCATAAGTGTAGGAACCATGGGTGCAGTGGGCGCAGTTGCACCAACAATAATTCTGCAGTGAGTGCAGACAATGTATTCTGCATCCACAATAATCTGGAACAAAACCCCCTTTCCTCAGCAACACTACTTTCCATGCAGCACGACAAATTTAGGATATTTTGCCCACTATCCGTCTTTCGAAGCATTTGCTACTGTAATGGTCTTCAAAATTTGCATTTGTGCTCAAGTGAAAAAAAGATTAAACGGGAGTCGGAACACATGTGTGAACAGATACCGATGAGCCACTGATAAAAGTTTTAGCACGATGATCTTAAAAAATGGCAAAGTTTTTTTTTTTTGCAAAGAAAATTGCAAAGTTAGCCGGCTTTATTTTTGCGGTAGTCCATTCACAGTTGCGTGAATTATTGGCATAATCAATGCTTCAAAATGCACTTTTCGGTACCTTTTCGACATGGTGCACCCTCAAAGCTCTCAATGAGCCTCCGCTCGGGTGCCGCTGCCTACCCCCCCCCCCCCCCGCTTCACCGGCCATGGCCTAGGTTTCTGCACCCGTGCACTACGCCCGTGGGCCCCTTTAAGCTAGCACCGGGCCCCCCGGGTCAGCGCAGGGGCCCCTTTGCCAAGTTGGCCCCCCCCAAACTCCAAGTCTGCGACCGCCCCTGCCAGAGGCCCCCATGCGACCAGGCCCCGGCTACCAGGGGCCCCCAAGGCGACCAGGGGCCAGGAAACCGGAGGCCCTCGGATGACTGCAGGGGCCCATTGGGTCATCAGGGGCCCCTCGGGTAACCAGGGGCACATAAATGAAACTTTGATATCATTTTTTCTTCCTAGTAAAAGACGTTTTATCTAGTGTTTGAAAAAATATACCGGGGCCTGAGGGGCCCCCTGAGCGCCTTCGGCGCTCAGGAGGGGGCCATGGCCCCCGTGCCCCCCCCCTTGGGTACGTCACTGAATGTCACCATCGTGTTCTACGCCCCAAATTACCTATAAAACATGTGTCACAGGCTGCGAATATCAGTTTTGATTTTCGGGGATATGTGCCTACCCGGTTGACCTGACCTTGACCCTGACCTATGCTTGACTGACCCCTACATGGAGCTGACACTCTTGTAGGCCTTATATGATGGATTGTGCACCGTGTGGACAGAGTTTATGACGAGAGGCGCCCATTGCGAAGTCCTGAAGTCCATGCTACTGAAAGCCCGATTTCAGGTGTTTGACCTGACCTTGACCCGACCTGTGACCTCAAAATTCAACTTTAAAGTACTCATCTGAAGCGTCTCGTCGCGCTCTTTCGTTTGCCGCCTCGTGCGTTTCGCTGCGCCTATTGGTTCTCGAGTTATCGGCTGGGGGCGTTTAACGCCCCCCCCCCCCCCCCAGCAAACGGTGGGTGGCGAAATACCCCAGCAAGTAGCAACTTCCGGGATAAAGAGGTTCTAGCTGGATTGGCACCAGAAAACGGCATCGTCATCGGTATATGATAAGCAGCGCACTTGATATCCAAGGGTGACCCAAAACAGCAACATTTTTTAGTTTGACCTGACCAGGAAGGTCAATGACTGACCTGAGAAGGTAAAACTGGGTATCATTGGATTTGTCTCTTCCCAAAGAATCTTTTTGGTCTTACCGCTAAGCTCTATCTCCAACAGGAGCGAAATGGCGCAGGGGGGTGGCAACCCCCCCCCCCATGTGCGTTCTAGGATGGGAAAATAGCATGTGCGGGCGAGGGTGCATGTTGATGTAAGCACAGACATCCAAACACTCAGACGGGTATCTAGCACGCAGAGAAGACACACAAAGAATCACAGAATCACATACAAACCGTTACAAAAACACATGTTGTCTGACTATAGACACAGACGCACAAAACACACTCAACAACAGACACAGGGACACACAGACCCCCCCCCCCCCCTCACACACAGGTCGGTCCTGCTCACCTGATATTCGCCGCCTCCGCCGTGGTCGGCTCCGGTGGACAGAGCTCAGTACCGTCCACACACTGTTGGACCACCCGCTCTGTCGACTGAACCGGCCGGTGGACGCAGTGCAGCTCGTGCTCCTCCGTCGGCCTTTGTCCCGGTCTGGACCGCTGCAACTGCGCAGTATGTAATTACCCCGGGGCGGGGCGCCGCTGAGTCATGGTACCGGTTAGGGGAGAGCGGGGCCAGTTGAAACACGGGGTCAGATGAAACATGGCTTTATTTTCAACAGTATGCAACATATGGCGTTGCCGACACCACTGCGCATCCGCGCTCGACCACTTCATTTGTTAACGGCGTTTGGGCGGCAAACGGACGGTAATTTTGATTTGACACTTGTTTTTGTGTTTTTGAGGGGCGTTTGGGAGAAATCGTTTTCATGAATATTTTGTGATATCTCATATACCTTTGTTTGCTGAAAGAAGAACTCCTGGCTCCGGAATAACACCTTATTTGGCCCTTCATTCAGTATGATGCCGTCCCTCCAGCTCGTTTGACATGTGCTTTACGGCGCGTGCGAGATGGCGGGAGCGGATGGGGTCAATTGAAACGCTTTTCTGAGGGTCAGTTGAAACAGGGCCACAGGCCGTTTCAATGGACCCCGGTGACCTTTGCAATGGTTATTGTTCAGGGGCTGTAAACATTAAGGGAAATAGTCCACATTTAAAATGAGCTTTTAAACTGAAATAGTAGTTTAATAGATCTCGATTTTTGACCCCATTTTCTCCAGTCTTTTGCTTGAAAGCACACTATAGCCTGAGATATTTCTCATTTTCCTCATCCGCCCATTTTGCCACAGTCTATGTACTTTATGTCACCTATTATGAGGAACTTTGCACTTTTAGCTTTCCAACGACCTATTGAATCTAGCATTTGGAAAAGTAAACCGGACAAAATATCTCCTTAAGAAAGTGGCCTTAAAGAGGAAAACATCCCATTGTTAAGGATAGGTGCAATTGACCCCATGGGCTGGTTCAATTGACCCTCGCATCGGGGTCATTTGAAACGGGCGTAGAGCTGTTTTATAAGCATGCGTTTGGCAGCAAAATATGTTTGAAACATAATTTTACATATCTTAAAATAAAGCCAAAAGAGCATATTTTTTCATAGCATTGTGCATTTTTCGATATGAAGACTAGATCTCGCTGTGCATGTCAATATATAAAAAGTGGTTCAACTGGCCCCGCTCTCCCCTACGGCCGACCTCGGGCCGCTGGGCGACTGCAGCGCCCCTACCGGTCACCGGCGTCGTACTGTAACTAATGGCGAGCCGGGGCGTTCATGGAACACTGTTGATGTAAGTGGACTGTTGCCTCGTAAAGGCTAGTCAGCAACAACAATAAAATAAAATGGGAACTCTCTACATTCGTCAAGTACTTGGATGTCCGGGTTCCAATGGGCCTTGTCCCGTAGCGAGGAGACTCTAGCGTGTCCAGTGAGCTGGCGGCGCGGCGTTCCAGACTGATGACGTCAGCGGAAAGCCACCATGGTTTCGTGATAACACGGGCCGGATGGCGGTGCAGCAGCCTCCCCCCCTTCACCCCTCCCCGGCCGTCTGGAACTCCCCCATCCCTCCGGACACCCCGTGCAGCTCGGTAGTATAAACCATAGTGAGCAGCAGACATGTGCACTGTGCAGGGATGTAAGAGGCGGATTTATGATCTCAGTGGATATCTCGACAAAATGGAGAGTTCAGACCTACATCTCATCCCTCGCCCGGTCAGGGGTTGGGGAGGGGGAGATTGATTAAGCCTCGCCCGCACATGGGGGGTGGTACCCAACCTCCACCCCCCCCCCCCCCAGGTAGTCTTTCTGCTCTGCACTCCACATTGTTAGAGCTAGAAGCCTGAATTTCGTACAGCTGCTCCTCTATCCTCTCTTCATGTCAAAATGTCACCAGCGGTTTTTTTGCCCATAACTCCGTACAGGAACAAGATACAGCCGCGCGGATGGTCTCATGGTGTTCAGCTCGTCAAGACGCATCGAATGATAAACATGATGACCTCGAGGTCACGTGACCTGAGGTAAACCTTTGACCTTGACCTTTTCGAGGTCAACATATATATCATTCGATGCGGATTGACGAGAGGATCACGATGATGCACTTAGTTTGTTCCTACCTTGACTAATCTAATTCGAAAGTTATTCGAGAACAACTCTCTCCATATCAAGCGCCGCCATTTTGACTTTTTCGACCCCTGTGACGTCATCTTTGACCTGACCTGAAAATGACCATTGTAAAAATTGTAGACATTGACCGTGCGTATCCGATGCCGTTTACCGCTTGTCGCTATCTTGCTCCGTTCTCGAGATCTCAGGGGGGGGGGGCGGTCATCCGCCCCCCCGTCGGTACGAAGTTGGCGCAGACCCCCGTCGGTGCGCGGGTTAAGCGGGAGGGGGGGAATGAAAAGCTTTCATACATAAATAAGTAAAATTCTTTTCTTGAATGAAATGGAAGGGTTAAAATGCACAAAATACGGCGGTCACAAATGCCGTTCACTGAATCGTTCTCGTAGGGCCACGTCGGCCGCGTCGTACGTAAGGCCACGTCGGCCACGTCGTGCACCGGCCGTCGCGCACCGGTGGAGTCCCGTCGAAGACTGTCGGGCCCCCGTCCCGTCTCAGCCCTCGTGGTAGCACAACACGTGGGCCTGAGAACCAGGACAGGGGCCAGATGACACATATGTGCCCGGCGCGGCGCGGCGGACCGACCGCCGCGCTCCGAGCGCCGGCCGTCTTTGCGAAAATACCTAAAAATACCAACGTATTTGCATGCTAACACCTAGGTTTACCAATGTTGTACAGGAGGGACATTTTTATTGGTCCACCTAGTACCTACCCTTTAAATATCGTGTTTCTAGATGTCATATAAGTCAATCGCCAGGGGGTCATACCCCCCACCTCCTGGCCGCTCGCATTAGGAAAAAAAAAAACGCTCTGGCATTGAAAAGAATCTAACACACCTACAGCGTTATGTCGGACTTACAGCGAAGTGATACTGTGTATTGCAGGGACCGTGACATTTTACACCGAATCATGTCATCTTGCATATCAAAACAGTGTAGTTATTTCCAAACGAACAAAAAAGTAGCTGTTCAAACTACCTTTGTATCAATGGGAAACGTACCGGCTGGGGACGTACCGGCTGGGGACGGCTGGGGACGTATTGGCTGGGGACGTACCGGCTGGGGACGGCTGGGTCGTCAGATTTCCCGGGTGTCTCGGAGACCGTCTCATCCACGACATGTCATCACGGCCCCACCCCGTGCCGTGCGGCCACCACACCACCTGACCACACCACCACGGCCACTGACAAGCCCTAAGGTGTCGGCGGGTGTGCCTCTTTTCTACGGCCATTTTCCAGCGGCCGGCCGGAGCCAGTCGCGGGAGGCGCTGCTGATTGGTCCGTGCGTAACGCGCGTGCCGCAGAAGCGTCTGCTGATTGGTCCGTGCGTGGTGCGCGTGCCGCAGAGACGTCTGTTGATTGGTCTGTGCGTGGCGCGCGTGCCGCAGAGGCGTCTGCTGATTGGTCTGTGCGTAACGCGTGTGCCGCAGTTGCGTCTGCTGATTGGTCTGTGCTTGGCGCGTGTGCCACAGAGGCGTCTGCTGGTTGGCTTCGGCTGCGCCGTTTTCTGGCCGCCTTCGCCGCGCCCCCCCCCCCCCCCCTCACCCCCCCTCCGGCCGAGACGGGTCGGTCTGGCGAGACGTTCCGAGCGGTGTGTCCATGTGGAGTGAATGCACTGCTAGCCACTGCAGCTATCTGGTGCCCGGCTGCCGGAATAGAGTGTCGGAGCGGCGGCAGAGGAGTGGCGGCAGCTGTTTGTGGTGGATTCTGCCGGAGCTGACCACCGGCACAATAAGACTGCAGCGGCACCAGCCACGGGGAGGGGGCTGCAGCTGGGAGTGTCACCGGACCGCTCTCCGTGCCGGCAGCTGACACTGACCGGGGGCCGGTCTGACACTGTCAGGGGCTGCAGTGTCAGTGTGTCAGTTCAGCTGCCAGTCGGAGCACCAGCAGCTGGACACAGCTGACACTGTATATATATATAGACCACTGTCACTCGGACACTGACACGGACTGGGACGGCACGACGGTGTGACGTCACACTGGCCTCCAACACGGCCTCCAACAGCTGCACCCGGCTGTGGGCACGGACACACCGGCTGCAGCCAGTAACGCTCGCCGCTGTGCTGGAGCCGCCCGCTGGCCACAGCAGCGACGGGGGCTGACAATCGTCCCGCACTGCAACGGAAAGGCCACACGACGGCAACGGGGGTGACTGCTGTGGTGGGATTTTCCGATAAATACGGGAATGGCTGTGAGCTCGGTATTATTTTGTGTGTATTTGACGAGAGGTGACCGGTTGATTTTGTGAGTGTGTTGATGGACAGGCGGGGGTGATAAGTTGATTTTGTGAGTGCGTTGATGGACAGGCGAGTGCCCGTGGTTGACAGCGAGACAAGCCGGCTGCTGGATGTGCTGTGACAGTGTGTCGGTGCTTGTTGTCGGTGTCGGGTGGTGCAGCTGGCGGCGGCCCGCTGCCATACGGGAGCGGTCGGTCGGCAGGCCGCTCGGCGGCTCGTCCAGCCCGTAGTTGGTGTCAGATCTCTGAGGCCGGTGGGTCAGAGCCGGTGAGCCCGGTCAGGGCACGGCCGGAGCACGGCCACGGCCCCGGCGGCGGCACGGCGTGCTTGTCTGTGGGCCGGCCGTGACCTGGCGGTGACCGGTCGGTCTGTCTGCCGACCGACCACCGGTCGAGCCCTGACCGACCACTGCACAGTGGGGATTTTTCCGATCTAGCGCCTATTAATTCAAAGAATATTTTTTTGGATTTTGGTTTATTTTTTGTGTCAGTAGGGCTAAGAAATGTCTGAATTTTTCATATATGGCATTGTTTTATCTGTATGTCCACAGCAAAACTAGGAAAAATGCGCCCAAAGTTCACACTCATGCGTGATTACTCAATGGGCTCAGCAAGGCCCCAAAGTATAGCTCAATTTCATTGTCCTGTCCTGTTGGTTTTAATCTTGCGAGGTCTTAAAGTTGCATATCGTCTGAAAGGCACCTTATTAGGAATGGAATGGCAAACAGAAAGTATGCCACAACCTTACTAAGGTCACAAAAATGCCCTTTACAAAAAACTCTTACAGACACCATATTGAAGGAATGGTATTCTAAATAAATGTAGGAAATCACCAATGTTCTCCACACTTTTCCACTCCGAAATATATCCTATCGAATTCGCCACTTTCTTCTGCACAAGACAACGCCTAGTTTGGCTGCCGAAACTTGCCTGAACACGGAATATTCACATTAGAGTATCTTAACACCCCACTCGAGGAGCGCTAGGGCAAACAGCACGATATGTATGTTCCGGACATAGGCGAATAATTTTACTTCGTGATTTATATGATGCATATTTTCTGAGACACATTCATTAGGAATAGGATGACAAGCGTAAATTATACATACCGTAACCTTATCAACCATCGCACTTGTGGGGAGGGGGAGGGGGAAGGGGTCGGATAAAACCCCATGGTTTTCCGCAAATTACTCGCGCAAAAAGCGGCCGATCGCGCCGAAACTTTCGGTACCCTCGAGATCATCAATTTTACATCTAATCTAAAAATTTCATGACTCTGACCCAACTGACCTTTGACCTGTGGCATATTTCTCGAGACCATGGTTGGCCGGAATCGCGATTCGGCGTATGCCAGCTCACATTATCCGCGGTTTCCAGTCTTTTTGTGGTTTTAAACGTTCAAATATGTGAAATGATGTTGGTGCCATGCATAATGGTGGATGTCAAGGTCACGTGAAGGTCAAGTCAAGGTCATTGACCTTTTGATGACCTTTGTTCACTTTTTCGAGTTTTACTTGTTTTTAGGGTAGTTTTTGGTGCTGATTTCGATTTTAGCAGCCATTTGAATATTTACGAAGTAGTTCTAGTGCCTTCGTTCCATGTTACGAAGCTATCAGTAGTAGGTGACACTTCTATGGATGGCCGGCAGGACGCCTACTAATTGATCTAACCTGACCTGACCCGACCTGGCCTAAATGCATAAAGACATCGTCTGTGATCAAAACTTACATGAAATTCGTGATCAGCACCCCAAAATACCCCGTAACACCCTAACTTTGCGAAGTTTCAAGAGGTCTCGATTTCCCAACTTTAGTTGGGTCATTAAACTGACTTGGAAAGTCAGCTTATGACCTTGGACTTTGAAATTGGATAAATTCGGCCTAATTTCGTCATAGGCAGCACGTTTGACTTTTCCGCAAAGCTCTAGCTTGATCAGGGGCCAAACGGCTGAGCGGGGGGTCCAATTGAACCCCCTATACTATGTTGATTATGCACATTTACAGGTAAAATTCTCGCCAGGACACACCAGCCAACATCTGTGCACAATCTGGCTACAATTCTACCTATGGTTTGCCCTCTACGAATAAATACGTGCTAGATCGGAAAAATCCCCACTGTGCACTGGGACGGCACCGGTGGATGATCAGGGGGCGGGCGGGACATTTGAGACTATTGAGTTATGGAAGACCATCGTTATTCGTTCGTGACTGCTGATTACATAGTTCAGAGCGTATGTTGTGTATGTTTCTCGAGAAACAGGGGTGTGTGTTGTATGTGAGTGAGTGGTCAGTACGGGGAGGCCGGCTGGCCGGCGGCCGATGGCACGCCGCCGCCGGCCCGGCCTGACCAGTGTAGCGTACTGGGAGCAGCGAGGTCTGAGGCTGTCACCTCGGCGCCGCGGGCAGCGTCGGCCGGCCGCCGCCTGCCCTGTCCTCTCCGGTGTGGACGGAGACGAACATCGGACATAGGAGCGTCCCCGGCGGCCGTTTGTCCCAGTTGTGGGGCCATGCCGGCGCGTCGGACGGCACGGAGGGGAGTCGGGTCGTAGCCATGTGACTGCACGGTGGTGTGTAAGGTCGACCGACGAATACAAGGTGCATTGGAGGAAGACACCCAGTTGACCACGTGACCTCGAGCGACCCTGCACACAGACTGGTGTTTGATTCATCTGTGATTGAATCGATTGCACAGTGGGGATTTTTCCGATCTAGCACGTATTTATTCGTAGAGGGCAAACCATAGGTAGAATTGTAGCCAGATTGTGCACAGATGTTGGCTGGTGTGTCCTGGCGAGAATTTTACCTGTAAATGTGCATAATCAACATAGTATAGGGGGTTCAATTGGACCCCCCGCTCAGCCGTTTGGCCCCTGATCAAGCTAGAGCTTTGCGGAAAAGTCAAACGTGCTGCCTATGACGAAATTAGGCCGAATTTATCCAATTTCAAAGTCCAAGGTCATAAGCTGACTTTCCAAGTCAGTTTAATGACCCAACTAAAGTTGGGAAATCGAGACCTCTTGAAACTTCGCAAAGTTAGGGTGTTACGGGGTATTTTGGGGTGCTGATCACGAATTTCATGTAAGTTTTGATCACAGACGATGTCTTTATGCATTTAGGCCAGGTCGGGTCAGGTCAGGTTAGATCAATTAGTAGGCGTCCTGCCGGCCATCCATAGAAGTGTCACCTACTACTGATAGCTTCGTAACATGGAACGAAGGCACTAGAACTACTTCGTAAATATTCAAATGGCTGCTAAAATCGAAATCAGCACCAAAAACTACCCTAAAAACAAGTAAAACTCGAAAAAGTGAACAAAGGTCATCAAAAGGTCAATGACCTTGACTTGACCTTCACGTGACCTTGACATCCACCATTATGCATGGCACCAACATCATTTCACATATTTGAACGTTTAAAACCACAAAAAGACTGGAAACCGCGGATAATGTGAGCTGGCATACGCCGAATCGCGATTCCGGCCAAACATGGTCTCGAGAAATATGCCACAGGTCAAAGGTCAGTTGGGTCAGAGTCATGAAATTTTTAGATTAGATGTAAAATTGATGATCTCGAGGGTACCGAAAGTTTCGGCGCGATCGGCCGCTTTTTGCGCGAGTAATTTGCGGAAAACCATGGGGTTTTATCCGACCCCTTCCCCCTCCCCCTCCCCACAAGTGCGATGGTTGATAAGGTTACGGTATGTATAATTTACGCTTGTCATCCTATTCCTAATGAATGTGTCTCAGAAAATATGCATCATATAAATCACGAAGTAAAATTATTCGCCTATGTCCGGAACATACATATCGTGCTGTTTGCCCTAGCGCTCCTCGAGTGGGGTGTTAAGATACTCTAATGTGAATATTCCGTGTTCAGGCAAGTTTCGGCAGCCAAACTAGGCGTTGTCTTGTGCAGAAGAAAGTGGCGAATTCGATAGGATAT
Source organism: Amphibalanus amphitrite (assembly GCF_019059575.1). Lineage (NCBI taxonomy): Eukaryota > Metazoa > Arthropoda > Thecostraca > Balanomorpha > Balanidae > Amphibalanus > Amphibalanus amphitrite. The sequence continues at coordinate 142,678 of NW_024882563.1, forward strand.
ATTTCGGAGTGGAAAAGTGTGGAGAACATTGTTGATTTCCTACATTTATTTAGAATACCATTCCTTCAATATGGTGTCTGTAAGAGTTTTTTGTAAAGGGCATTTTTGTGACCTTAGTAAGGTTGTGGCATACTTTCTGTTTGCCATTCCATTCCTAATAAGGTGCCTTTCAGACGATATGCAACTTTAAGACCTCGCAAGATTAAAACCAACAGGACAGGACAATGAAATTGAGCTATACTTTGGGGCCTTGCTGAGCCCATTGAGTAATCACGCATGAGTGTGAACTTTGGGCGCATTTTTCCTAGTTTTGCTGTGGACATACAGATAAAACAATGCCATATATGAAAAATTCAGACATTTCTTAGCCCTACTGACACAAAAATAAACCAAAATCCAAAAAATATTCTTTGAATTAATAGGCGCTAGATCGGAAAAATCCCCACTGTGGATTGGATTGAATCAAACAAAATTTGTCGAATCAAAAAGGTTTGATTCACCGTCAGGATTGTTTGATTCACAAGCCATGATTGAATCAAACGCATTGGGAATCAGGGTTGATTGAATCAAAAAAAAAATAATGATTCATGAACTTAAAAAAAATTGAAGTGAACGAACATAGTTCATTATCAACAAATATTAACACTAGGTACTGCCATTACATGACAACAAAAAGAACACAACAAATACAATACTATCCCTGATATTTTGTATATTTTATTTTTTAACTGAATCAAAAAGAATCATTCAAAAAAAAATTGGCTGAATCAAACGTGAATCATTCCTTTTATTGTTTTTTGATTCTTTGAATCAAAAGGAATCGATTCACCAAATTTTTTGAAGGAATCAAGCGGTGATTGAATCAAACAAAAATCAAATGAATCAATGATTGAATCGATCCAAAAAAGGTGAATCAAAAACCAGTCTGCCTGCACAGCGGACTGGGGAGCGGAGAAGGACAGGGTTGGGGGCTCAGCGGCCGCCGCAGAAACGGACACTCACATATAGGGTAGGGACAGTCGGCAGAGACAGTCCCACCGGTCCCACTCATGGGGTAGGGACAGTCGGCAGAGACAGTCCCACCGGTCCCACTCCTGGGGTAGGGACAGTCGGCAGAGACAGTCCCACCGGTCCCACTCATGGGGTAGGAACAGTCGGCAGAGACAGTCCCACCGGTCCCACTCATGGGGTAGGGACAGTCGGCAGGGACAGTCCCACCGGTCCCACTCATGGGGTAGGGACAGTCGGCAGAGACAGTCCCACCGGTCCCACTCATGGGATGGGGACAGTCGGCAGAGACAGTCCCACCGGTCCCACTCATAGGGTAGGGACAGTCGGCAGAGACAGTCCCACCGGTCCCACTCATGGGGTAGGGACAGTCGGCAGGGACAGTCCCACCGGTCCCACTCATGGGGTAGGGACAGTCGGCAGAGACAGTCCCACCGGTCCCACTCATGGAGTAGGGACAGTCGGCAGAGACAGTCCCACTGGTCCCACTCATGGGGAAGGGACAGTCGACAGAGACAGTCCCACCGGTCCCACTCATGGGGTAGGGACAGTCGGCAGAGACAGTCCCATCGGTCCCACTCATGGGGTAGGGACAGTCGGCAGAGACAGTCCCACCGGTCCCACTCATGGGGTAGGGACAGTCGGCAGAGACAGTCCCATCGGTCCCACTCATGGGGTAGGGACAGTCGGCAGAGACAGTCCCACCGGTCCCACTCATGGGGTAGGGACAGTCGGCAGAGACAGTCCCATCGGTCCCACTCATGGGGTAGGGACAGTCGGCAGAGACAGTCCCACCGGTCCCACTCATGGGGTAGGGACAGTCGGCAGAGACAGTCCCATCGGTCCCACTCATGGGGTAGGGACAGTCGGCAGAGACAGTCCCACCGGTCCCACTCATGGGGTAGGGACAGTCGGCAGAGACAGTCCCATCGGTCCCACTCATGGGGTAGGGACAGTCGGCAGAGACAGTCCCACCGGTCCCACTCATGGGGTAGGGACAGTCGGCAGAGACAGTCCCACCGGTCCCACTCATGGGGTAGGGACAGTCGACAGAGACAGTCCCACCGGTCCCATTCATGGGGTAGGGACAGTCGGCAGGGACAGTCCCACCGGTCCCACTCCTGGGGTAGGGACAGTCGGCAGAGACAGTCCCACCGGTCCCACTCATGGGGTAGGGACAGTCGACAGAGACAGTCCCACCGGTCCCACTCATGGGGTAGGGACAGTCGGCAGGGACAGTCCCACCGGTCCCACTCATGGGGTAGGGACAGTCGGCAGAGACAGCCCCACCGGTCCCACTCATGGGATAGGGACAGTCGGCAGAGACAGTCCCACTGGTCCCACTCCTGGGGTAGGGACAGTCGGCAGGGACAGTCCCACCGGTCCCGCCCTCAGAGGCTGATGGGCGACTCCCACCACCAGTCCCCGGTGGGTGATGGGACCGGTGGGCGACTCCCACCACGAGTCCCCGGTGGGTGATGGGACCGGTGGACGACTCCCACCACCAGTCCCCGGTGGGTGATGGGACCGGTGGGCGACTCCCACCACGAGTCCCCGGTGGGTGATGGGACCGGTGGACGACTCCCACCACGAGTCCCCGGTGGGTGATGGGACCGGTGGGCGACTCCCACCACCAGTCCCCGGTGGGTGATGGGACCGGTGGGCGACTCCCACCACGAGTCCCCGGTGGGTGATGGGACCGGTGGGCGACTCCCACCACGAGTCCCCGGTGGGTGATGGGACCGGTGGGCGACTCCCACCACCAGTCCCCGGTGGGTGATGGGACCAGTGGACGACTCCCACCACGAGTCCCCGGTGAGTGATGGGACCGGTGGCGACTCCCACCACCAGTCCCCGGTGGGTGATGGGACCGTCGGTGACCCGCCGGTCCGACGGCTGTTCCCGCTGCCCTCTGCTACCGCCGGCCGACAGCCAGCCGGCAGCTCTCTTGTGGCGGCCGTCGGCGCCGCTCAGTGACCCACGGGGCCGGCGCTGAGGTGCCGCGGCGCGCCGCCCCCCCCAGCTACCCAGTGGCGGCCCGTGGACACGCGTCTGGTGCCGCACCGCCCCGCCGCGCACCACCTGGGCCGTGACCTGGCCGGCGGCGGCGGTGGCGGCTGCGGCGGCGCGCCGGACGGTCACCAGTAGAGCTCCGACAGAGTCTCGGACCGACCGGACCGTGCAGCGAGCAGCGAGCCGGGCAGCCGCGCCGAGGGGCGGGCCGGGCGGCCGAGCCGGTCCGCACCTCTGACCAGTCGGAGGGGCGGGCGGTACGTCCGGTCCGCACCTCTGACCAGTCGGAGGGGCGGGCGGTACGTCCGGTCCGCACCTCTGACCAGTCGGAGGGCGGGCGGTACGTCCGGTCCGCACCTCTGACCAGTCGGAGGGGCGGGCGGTACGTCCGGTCCGCACCTCTGCCCAGTCGGAGGGGCGGGCGGTACGTCCGGTCCGCACCTCTGACCAGTCGGAGGGGCGGGCGGTACGTCCGGTCCGCACCTCTGCCCAGTCGGAGGGGCGGGCGGTACGTCCGGTCCGCACCTCTGACCAGTTGGAAGGGCGGGCGGTATGTCCGGTCAGCACCTCTGACCAGTCGGAGGGGCGGGCGGTACGTCCGGTCCGCACCTCTGCCCAGTCGGAGGGGCGGGCGGTACGTCCGGTCCGCACCTCTGACCAGTTGGAAGGGCGGGCGGTACGTCCGGTCAGCACCTCTGACCAGTCGGAGGGGCGGGCGGTACGTCCGGTCCGCACCTCTGCCCAGTCGGAGGGGCGGGCGGTACGTCCGGTCCGCACCTCTGCCCAGTCGGAGGGGCGGGCGGTACGTCCGGTCCGCACCTCTGACCAGTTGGAAGGGCGGGCGGTACGTCCGGTCAGCACCTCTGACCAGTCGGAGGGGCGGGCGGTACGTCCGGTCCGCACCTCTGCCCAGTCGGAGGGGCGGGCGGTACGTCCGGTCCGCACCTCTGCCCAGTCGGAGGGGCGGGCGGTACGTCCGGTCCGCACCTCTGCCCAGTCGGAGGGGCGTCCAAACCGGTCCGCACCTCTGACCAGTCGGAGGGGCGGGCGGTACAGTATGTCTAAAAAGAATGTACCGTCGCCACTACGTGGCGCTGGTGTCGCGAGCCGGTAGTTGGCTGAATCCGCACCAGACCACACATTCCCAAGCGCTAGGTGACAGCTGCGCAGCGGCCGGTAGTAGCGTAAGCCCGAACCTTCGTGACACGACCCCGGGGGGGGGGGGAAGGGAGAGAGGGAGGGGAGCGGGCGGGGCAGCGCGTGCTGGGAGGGGTGCTCCGGCAAGCTGGCAGTTGTCGCGGCCAAAGGTCAAGGGGTCACACACCAAGCGAACGGACGCTGATGTGGGTTCGTGGGGATCGTGAACTTGTGTGTGGTAGGTGCGTCTTGCGATCAGCGATGCACGGGTGATACGCCAGGTGTAAGCCAAATGATTCGGGGGAGAGCTGAATAAAAATACCTGGTTAACTACGGCGAATAATGGTGCTGAAAAATGGAAAGTATGGGCCAATGCAAGCCTTCATGACTATAAACTTCTCTGAGGGCGCAAAGGCCAGCATTGAATAACGACATCCGGATCGAAATTAGCAATGATTTATAATTACATGCCGAAGTAATAGCGTTGCAAAACCCACCTAGTAAATTGTCAAGTCGGATTCATACCGACTTGAATTAAACTATCCTAAATTAAATTGTATATAAGATCTCTATGCTTTGACCAGCTTCGTGACCTGACGGGCTGTGACCTGACCTTGACCCGAGGTTAACACCTTAACTTGATCTCACCCGAAGAAAAAGTATACCATTCGACACGCCTGAGCTAGACAAACACGATGCTGCTAAAATCGCGGATCTGCGATCATGTTTAGCGAAGTAATTTACCAAAAACCGAACCTGTGCCTTGGGCCACTTGACCTAACCTCAGAAGTCATCGGCTGATCCTGGTCCTTAAAATCGGAGACCAATCGCTGCATTTCGTAACGACGCGCACGATCGTTTCTTTCGTGAGGCTCTAGCTCATTAAGGGGCGAATCGGCAAAGGGGGTTGTTCCCTCACTTCCAACCCCCCAACGCCCCCTCGGTATTCAGAAAACCTGAAGGTCCGGTGAGGGTTAAAACGTTGCTCCTGAACGAGGAAGAAATGTAAAAGTCAAAGCTCTATAGAGGTCCTGTAAAAGTGGCCATAATAAATAAATTGGTTAGAGATAAGATACTTTTTAAACGACTTCCTCATATAAAATCGGGTGCTGGGACCAATCTTATAAACGCTTTAGAATGGACAGGGCGTCACTGGCTAAAGTTTGGGTGCAGGAAACGGCTATTAAATGCAAAATGGTTTTCATGCATTTCAGTCAATTGTATATTGACGGTCCCAGTGGCCGAGCTAAAAAAGTTTGGTAGTGTTTTGCATCTTATACGCCCTAAGAATTGAAACTACACCATCTATTGAAGTGGACGGGCTTATTTGAATGGGAGGGCGCATTATGCGTCAATCGTGTGCTTTCGTTTGTTTTGGACTGTATTTTACGACATCCACTGCTGGTATCACTATTAATATCATAGGCGTAGGAACAGGGGGGGCCAGGTGGGCAAGTGCCCACCCACTTTTCGAGGTGGGGGGGCCAACCATGTGTTTTGGCCCACCCACTTTTTACTCGAGGCCCCTCGTCTCGATTTGAGAGGACGTCGTCACCTTCCAGAATAAACAAACTCGGTAAAAATAAGCTCCACGAATCCCCACGCACGGACTCCAAGGGGCCGTGATGGATCCAAGGAGGCCCTCTGTTCATACTTGTCAGTCGAAGCCCCTGAGACTGATGGCCTGAGAGGCCCTAGTGGATCTGAGGAGGCCCCAATATCCACACTGGTCGGGGAGGCCCCTGACACTGGCGGTCTGGGAGGCCCCTCAATCCACACTAGTCAGAGGTCTGAGACTGGTGGTCTGGGAGGCCCCTCCATCCACACTAGTCAGAATAGGCCCCTGACACTGGCGGTCTAGCCGAGGCCCCCTACCCTCACTAGTCAGAGGAGGCCCCTCTATCCTCAATAGTCAGAAGAGGCCTATCCATCTACACTGTAGTCAGAGGAGGCCCCTGAGACTGATGACCTGAGAGGCCCTTATAATCACACCAGGCAGAAGAGGCCCCTGAGACTGATGGTATGAGAGGCCCTTATATTCACACCAGTCAGAAGAGGCCCCCGAGGCTGATGGCTGTGAGGCCCTTCTGTTCATATAACTGGCCACTGGAGGCCCCTGAAACCGGTGGTCTGGGAGGGCCCTCTATCCAAACTAGTCAGAAGAGGCCCCTGAGACCGATGGTCTGAGAGGCTCTTATATTCATACTGGCCACAAGAGGCCCCTGAGACTGATAGTCAGAGAGGTCCACTCCTAATGAATCTGAGGGGGCCCTCTATCCACATTTACACTTTTCGAGGGAGGCCCCCGAGACTGATGGTCTGAGAGGCCCTTTTATTTATACTGTCCACAGGAGCCCCCTGAGATTTATAGTCTAAGAGGTTCTCTATTTATACTAAGCAGAGGCCCTAGGACTGATGGTCTAACAGGCCCTTCTATTTATACTAGCCAGAGGAGGCCCATGATACTGATTGTCTGAGAGGCCCTTCTATTCAAACTAGGCAGATGAGGCCCCTGAGAATGATAGTCCGAAGAGCCATGCGGCGGCAACTGGCCGTGGCCATATTTCGGCTCGGTAGGGCCCCACAGAGCTCATGAGAGCACCTCAAGGGCTCCTAAGTAGATACGCTTATCCCCATAAGGGTGCCACGCCGGCTTCTGAAGGCTCCTTGTAGGCATCTAAAGGGCCCTTTCCGGCCTCTAACGGCTCCACCCGCCTGTGATGGCTCCACACCAGTGTTAATGAGCGCCACACAGCGGCGCCTTTGAGGGTCATACTAGTGTCTCTTAGGGCCCTATATCGGTGGCTCTGGGGGCCCCACACCGGCGCCTCTGTGGGCCACCACACCTGTGTATCTCAAGGCTCTATAGCTATATCTGAAGGACCCACACCGACACCTCTGAGGGTCCCACACCAGTATCTCGGAGCTCTGAAGGCCCCACACCGGTGACTCTGAGGACTCACCGGCTCCTGAGAGCACCATGTTGAATGTTGATGTCTAACGGCTCCACAAGGCCACTGAAGGCACCACACAAGCTCTCACTGAGCTCTAATGTCCATGTACCGGCCTCTGAGGGATTTAAGCCAGCGCATTCATAGCTCCACACCAGCAATTGTAAGGGCTCCACACTGAAGTATCTGAGGGTTCCACACCGGTGTCTCTAAGGGCCACATACCGGCATCTCTGAGGGCCCCATACCGGCGTCTCAGAGGGTCCACATCTGGCGGGCACCCATCAGCGACTGAAGGTCCCACACTGTCGACTCCGAGAGCCCCATCTGCGTCTGGGAGCAACATGCCGTCTCTAAGAACCACAGCGGCCCCTCTGTCGAAAGATGGGCGTCTGCATGCCAAATGGGAGCGGTTCTGAGACAGTAGGGCACCTACGTGCAATAGAGGGGCGCCTATGAAGCCCATAGGGGCGCCTCAATGCGAAAGAGGGGTGCCTCTGAGGCCTGCATATATGGGCGTCCACATGCAATAGAGGTCTGCGACTGCAATTGATCAATGCCATGGGGGTGCATTCATAAGAAACAGGGGCGCCGGCATGGCAAATAGAGACGCCTTCAAGTGTCCATAAAAGAGAGACGCCTATGATAAGCGCACATTGTATGCGACAACGGGGCGACTGTGGGACATAGGGATGTCTCTGATGACTATACATAGGGCGCTTATATGCCAAAGAGGGCGCCTATGAAGCTAATGGGGGCACCTGGGAAACGAGGAAGACATTTGCGTAAGGGTTTTCAGGGGTCATGTGCCGTTTGCGGCAAATAGATTCTAAAAAAATCGGAGGGGGAATAAGTTTTAAAAATGGTGCGGACTTTCCGCACTGTTCGCTTAAGCGGTTACGCCCCTGGGTACATCTGACCGATCTCAGAAGCTAGATTTGGAGGTCATACTTGAAAGCAGCCAGCAGGACGAGGTAAAAGTTGGAGGCCTCTGTAAATAGGAGGCCCCCTGGAAAAGGAGGCCCCTTGACAGGGTGGCCCACCCACTTTTCATGACGTTCCTACGCCCGTGATTAATATTATTTAATGCCGTGAATACGACAGCATTCCATTTATAAGATTGGGCCAATGGAGTCGCGCCCTGCGAGCTCGGTTTTCCGCTCGGCCGCTACGGGCCGAGGAAGTCGGTCTTCGCCTGAGGGCAGGACGGAGGTCAGCGAGGGAGCGCGGGGTCAGCCAGGTATCGCCCAGTGCCGCGCAGATGCCGCTCCCTCCCCTCTCTTCCCCTCTTCTCCCCTCCCCACCTCTGTATAGATGGGGAGGGACCGAACTGCCAATGACATGCGAGCGGTCAAGGCCGCTCGCCCGGCAGCGACCCTGGCGGCCGGGTGCCGCAACTGGGATTCAGCCAAGTTACCGATTCGCCTCCTGTGGGAGAGCCAAACCAGGGGACATACTTTTTAGACATACTGTACGTCCGGTCCGCACCTCTGCCCAGTCAGAGGGGCGGGCGGTACGTCCGGTCCGCACCTCTGACCAGTCGGAGGGGCGGACGGTACGTCCGGTCCGCACCTCTGCCCAGTCGGAGGGGCGGGCGGTACGTCCGGTCCGCACCTCTGCCCAGTCGGAGGGGCGTCCAAACCGGTCCGCACCTCTGACCAGTCGGAGGGGCGGGCGGTACGTCCGGTCCGCACCTCTGCCCAGTCAGAGGGGCGGGCGGTACGTCCGGTCCGCACCTCTGACCAGTCGGAGGGGCGGGCGGTACGTCCGGTCCGCACCTCTGCCCAGTCGGAGGGGCGGGCGGTACGTCCGGTCCGCACCTCTGACCAGTTGGAGGGGCGGGCGGTACGTCCGGTCCGCACCTCTGCCCAGTCGGAGGGGCGGCCGGTACGTCCGGTCCGCACCTCTGACCAGTCGGAGGGGCGGGCGGTACGTCCGGTCCGCACCTCTGACCAGTCGGAGGGGCGGGCGGTACGTCCGGTCCGCACCTCTGCCCAGTGGCCACTGCAGTGTCCGTGTATGGCCCCAGAACACGCCACGGGTGTCTCCCGAGCCGTGTGTGTCTCCGAGTCGGTAGTGTGTCCAGCCGGTGTTGGACAAGTGCCGCTGGCCGGCCGTGGCGGCTGGAATGGAGGGCCGGGCACGGGCCGGCCGGCTCATCCGCCGGCGGTGGGAGGCCCGGTGTCAGCTGTGGGTCACTGACCAGCACCGAACACTGCAGTTGTGACGGGGACGGGTGCAGGCCATACAACACACACAGAACTGCAACAGGAAACTACTCACATGACACCAGCCAGAGTGGCCAAAACACATGTGCAATGTGCAGGGATCTCAGAAAAGGTATATGTGTGATCTGATCCCACGGAGTTATCCTGATCTTGGATCCGATGGGATCCTAGATCCAGCCAAATGGCTCGAGACGGCAGCTGATTTACCAGAGGTGGCTCTCAGACCTGATCCCAAATGACGGCGGGTAAAACGGTGTGTCGTATACAGGTTATCGTTCGCCCGGCACCGGGGAAGGCGGTGAAATACGGCGAGTGGCGATCCAGCCAGTCAGTGTGTGGCCGCCGGTTAACGGTGAACTGCCACGCTGGGCCCGTATTATAGATATATACGACACCTGTTGATGATGTGCACGGAACAGAAGGACCAGGCCTCGACGGCCGACGGTGTGCTCTGGAGCCGGGACCGCAGCTCGGCAGGTCACAGCAGCGGCGGCACAGCGGCGCAGAAACACCCCCCCCCCTTCCTCTGGTGGAGCCAAACTGTACTCAGGTCACCAGGACATTAGCACAAATGATGAGGTAAGCTCCGAAGGTAACTGTTTTCCAGGACAAAGACTGGGCATGTGTAAAATGTATTAGTCAAAGCGCAGCCGATTATCAGTAGCATGGCCAAGTGATAACTAAAATCTAAAAAGCCGTTCCGGAGTCGGAGTCAAGGCAGCTTGATCGACACGGACTCCGACTCCGACTCCCAATCGGTCGGTAGCCCAATTACCCCCCTGTACGAAGCAGAGGACACAAAACATGGCGGCGCGCACCCGGGCCGTGACGGCGTGCTTCCGTGAACCGAGTCGGACAGACGCGAGGACACTCGTTATGACCGGTGCCGTCAGAGCTCTACACAATTCAGTAGCATCCAGCTGACTATATCCGACCGTTGGATAGCCGGCTATATCATACCCAGGGTTACATTATCCACAATACCTGACCGGTAATTACACACTACATCGCATCACTTCACCCAATTGCCCACAATACTCGCCCGGTAACTAATTGCCCTAGGCTACAGATGGTACAGCTGAAGCGTCTCCTCTCGTGTATAAAGTAGACATGTGTTTGACGTCTCGAGTCTCGGCGTGCGCCGCGCTCCGCCGGTGGAGACTGATTGGCTGACGGACCAATCAGCAGACGGACCAATCAGCTGACGGACCAACCAGCTGACTGACCAATCAGCTGACGGACCAATCAGCTGACGGACCAACCAGCTGACTGACCAATCAGCTGACGGACCAATCAGCTGACTGACCAATGGTCAGCTGACGGACCAATGGTCAGCTGACTGGCCAATGGTCAGCTGACGGACCGGTCCCCGCCCCGGGCCGGATGACGGCCGCCGGCCGGGACCGGAGCGGGCGGGCGCGGCGCGGCCGGCCGCCGTCTGAACTGGCACCGCGTGTATACTGCCAGCTCGGACGGCAGCTAGCCAGTAGTCGAGTAGAGCTGTCCGTGTGGGACGTGTCACAACACGCTCAGCACGGCGCTCAGCACCGCCGAGCCGAGGTGCAGCCAGACCCGGGGGGAGCGGTCACGTGACCGAGCCGTCCGACTCCACCGGGGGACGGTCACGTGACCGAGGCCGGCCGTGCCGCCGGGACCAGGCGCGGTGAACCGAGTCGGACGATCAGAGACGTGTGTTCTACATACAGAATAGCGTAATGCCACGATCGGTAGTCTCTCCAGCACATCACTTTTCACTGTCCAATTACCCACAATACCTGCCCGGTTATTACCCACTGCATCACATACCACCGTCCAATTACCCACAATACCTGCCCGGAAATTACCCACTACATCACATCTCCCGTCCAGCCAATTACCCACAATACCCGCCGGGTAATTACCCACTACATCACATCCGTGGGCTACTACTACATCTACACTACTACTACAACTACATGACTACACTAGAGCGGACACGGGGGCCGTGTGCCGGCTGACCGGCGCCGCTCTCAGTGCCGGCTGGTGCAGCACACACGGCAGCAGTCAGCTGGCTGCCCCGGCCGACTGGCTCGGCCTCTCTGCAGTCAGCTCATCACTGCACGGTCGGTAGTGCAGCGCATCAATCCCTCCACCAATACACTTCGACCCCATCGCCTTCCTGGCTCAACAGCTGACGGTACAGCTCCTCTGTGGACAGAGCAGAGACACGTCTGAGGTGGACACCTCACACACAGACAGACACACAGACAGCGGTACAGCCATGTCCACACACCGCCGGCCAGTGACGTCACACACAGGACAGACGGCTGACGTGACGTCACCGTCGGCCGTGGTGGCCGTGACGCGTCACGTCACCGTCCGTGACGTGGCCTGCGGCGGTGGTCGAGTGTGTGTGTCTGAGAGGCCGGTGGCGCCGTGCAGCGTCTGTTGTGAGGGACTGACTGGTCAGAGGCGCGGCGCGCGGCGCCCTCTCACCTACCGGGGACATTGAGACAGATGATACGGGACCGGCCAAAACTGTCCCGGCCCAGGTCCGTCTCCTTCAGGGCGGTCAGCACGGCCCGGGTGGTGTCTGCCGTGCAGTGAAGGTACAGAACCCACAGCTTCCGACACGACTTCACCAGTCTGTAACAGAGCAGAGCAGCAGAGCCGTCACACACAAACACAGCGGCACCAGTCGGCCGGACGTACGAGTCAGTGTCAGTGTCAGTATTTCAGTGTCGGTGTGTTGGTGTCAGTGACAATGCGTCAGTGTCAGTGTGTCACTATCAGTGTATCAGTGTGTCAGTGTGTCAGTGTGTCAGTGTGTCAGTGTGTCAGTGTGTCAGCGTGTCAGTGTGTCAGCGTGTCAGTGTGTCAGTGTGTGTCAGTGTGTCAGTGTTAGTGTCAGTGTGTCAGTGTCAGTGTGTCAGTGTCAGTGTGTCAGTATCAGTGTGTCAGTATCAGTGTGTCAGTATCGGTGTGTCAGTGTCAGTGTGTCAGTGTGTCAGTGTCAGTGTGTCAGTGTGTCAGTGTCAGTGCGTCAGTGTGTCAGTGTCAGTGTGTCAGTGTCTGACAGGACACCCCTCGCCAGTGTCTGCTGACTGACCTGGTGTACGCTGCTGCTGTGAAGGCCGTCTCTGCCGGCCGCTGGCGGTCCCCCAGTGTAAGGTACTCCAGCCCGGGGCAGCTGCTGAGACTGTCCAGCACGGCGTCAGGGACGCCGCCGGACAGGGTGAGCCACCGCAGCTCAGGGCACCTGGTGAGAGGCTCCAGGCTCACGGCGTCAGGGACGCCGCCGGATAGGGTGAGACTCTCCAGCTCAGGGCACCTGGTGAGGGGCTCCAGGCTGCCGGTCGTGAGATCAGGCCATTCTGGAAAACACACAGACACACATACAGACAGGATCAGTCGGCAGGAATATATGTAAATATACGGAAAAAAACGAAACAGCTATGAATTCGCATGGTTTTATGGACACAGACGATGATATAACAATGGTAATGTATGATATGCAGTCAGTTCAACCAATGCATTGAACTGCATTGAACATTGCATTACAATCATTATGTGTACGTTCAACTAAGTCTAAACGAATATGTCACCGATTCCCTTCCCTCACTGATTCACACCATGTTGGAGCTCAATTAGCTTCATTATTTCACAAATCACATTGGCTATGCATCCAGAGGCGGATCCAGCTCAGAGTTTGGGGGGGGGGGGCAAACCATAACAATTTATCGATTCTTTCCATGCATCGTCCATAGGCGTAATGTTAAAATTATGCCGTTGGGAGGGGCAAATGCCCATTCCCCCCCCTGGATCCGCCACTGTATGCATCACACCTGTCTCAATGAGGTCCGACAACGACACACCTCAATTCGGTGTCCGCCATTCCCTGAGCTCGTACATCAGCGGCATGTCCGTGCTGCCGCTGCTCACCGTATATATACAGTATTCTGACCGTCCGTCCCAGGTCAGCCAGGTGACTGATGGTGTCGGCAGTCACCCCCTGGAGCGACACTGACAGATCACCCCTGTACCATTTCGGCCACCTCGGCTCCGTCACCTCCGGCCCTGTCGGACAGAGCTGTGTCAGCTGACTGCAGTCGGACAGAGCTGCCGCCAGCTCCCCGTTGCACCACTGACACCAGAGTGTCAGACACTGACACAGCCAGCACTGACATAGCCGAGCGGCCGCACAGCAATTTTTTAGCACCAGCAGTTATATGTAGAATGTAAATATGAACATAATATCATAATATGTATATGCGATAAGTATATGCATAATACAGTAGTCTATGAAACTACTTATACTACTCTTATTGGTTGCACTATGTCTATAATCATCCCTCATTGGAAATAACTGCTCAAGTGTTTACTAATTGTAGCAATGCCCATGCATTCCTTGTTGGCCGCCTTCGATCGTGGCGCCACCTATACTCTGTATAACCGCCGCGCCAGGGCCGCGGCCAGTCAGTCTCGTCAGTCTGCTCAGACTCGTCGTCAGCGAGCTCTCTCTATGTAGTCAGTCAGTGTCAGTCGTCGACCCAGACTAATCAATTTTGTTCGGAAATTTGCTGCTTGTGATATTGCAACTATAACTAGTACCTTGACTTTCTAATCAACCCGCGACATTACACTAATATTCCATGCATGCGCCACAAGCATGTGACCCTATGCAAGTGCATGCATTGACCCCCCCCCCCCTCCCACCACAATAATGTACACGATCAATGGTGGAAATTGCTAGTTGAGGCTGATTGGTTCGTCCATATGCCATCTTCGCTGACCATTTGCATATACCGGCATTACATGTGTGATTTGCGGTATCTCACCTCTGACATTGAGGCGCCTGAGGCCCTCCGGCAGCTGCCCCCTCAGTAGCGGGAGGTCGGCAGCGGTGACTGATAGGTCCTGCAGCCCACGGCACCTGGTGAGGGGCTCCAGGCTCACGGTGTCAGGGATGCCGCCGGACAGGGTGAGACTCGTCAGCTCAGGGCACCTGGTGAGGGGCTCCAGGCTGCCGGCCGTGAGATCAGGACAGTCTGGAAAACACACAGACACACATACAGACAGAAACAGTTAGCTGTAATATATGTCGATATATGACAAAACGAAAAAAACACCTAATAATTCTCATGGTTTTATGGACACAGTAGACAATGGTAAGACAGTGCTATTATATGATACTTATATGCAATGTTAAGCAAATACATTGAACTTCATTGAACAGTGCAACACAATTGTTATGAGTATGATCAACTAACTCTGAACGAATATGTCACTGAGTGAACAGTCCTCCATTTTGGAGCTCAATTGGCTTCATTATTTCGCAAAGCACATTGGCTATGTATCACTTCTGTCTCCATTAGGTGCGACACCGGCACACCGTTACTCGGTGTCCGCCATTCGCTGAGCTGGTATATCAGCGGCCTGTCCGTGCTGCCGCTGCTCACCGTATATCTCCAGTCGTGTGACCGTCCGTCCCAGGTCAGCCAGGTGACTGATGGTGTCGGCAGTCACCCCCTGGAGCGACACTGACAGACCATGAAACCACGGTTTCCATTCCGGCCACCTCGGCTCCGTCACATCCGGCCCTGTCGGACAGAGCTGTGTCAGTTGACTGCAGTCGGACAGAGCTGCCGCCAGCTCCCCGCTGCACCACTGACACCAGAGTGTCAGACACTGACACAGCCAGCACTAACACATCCGAGCGGCTGCACAACGATATTTTTAGCAACAGCATACATACGTAAATATGCAAATATGAGCAACATAAGTAGGGGAAGTTGGGGCAATGCCGGAGTTGGGGCAAAGCCGAAATTCGAGATATTTCGAAAACCGTATGACATGGATGCCACCTGTCAGTGATGCTCTGAAGCTTAAGTGACTACCAATTATCGCATGTTTGTTACCAGTCGTCATTCGGAATACTTCGGCTGTGAGGGCGCCAAGAGCGTTTTCAAGGTACGTTTCCTTTGTACTACATGCGTCTTCGAAGCTGCATTTCCTACTCATTATGCTACCGTTTGTCTGGTCAATTCGGTCAAGTAATCTTCAGCACGTCTTTGCATAAGTGTGCTGCCTATTTGAAATTTATACAGCACGTTGAAAAGTTATGGGCCTGCAAATGAAAGTATGGCTGGCTGGGGTAATGCCGAAAACGTGCAATTACGCGCGCTAAAGCACGCTACGTGAACTTTACCGCTGTAGAATAGCAACGCGTATTTTTAGTCACACAAATTACACTTTTTACTGTATGCCTGGCCTATTCAAATACATTAGCCAGAGGGGTGTGGTAATAACTGGTGTAAGCAAATTGACCACGGTCAAAAATGCATTACCAGAATGCACTTAAGCCAACATTTTGGGATGGTCTCGTTCCTAAGTCGGCTAAGAGCTTCGGTCCAGAAAATAAATTTATCGGTGGCATACAGTAAAATACATACCAAACTCGGCCGGTGATAAATTTTCAAGACCTCAGTCCTTACTGATTTTTGAACTCGGCCTTCGGCCTCGTTCAAAAATCCAGTAAGGACCTCGGTCTTGAAAATTTATTTACACCGGCCTCGTTCAGTATTATATATAACCGACCCAACGGCCTGTTACCATAAGGAATGATTTAGGTACCTGGCCTTTTCTTATTATATCACACAATTATAACTTCCAGTGTGCACCAAGCGTCCTCAATAGAGGTGGCAAAAGATGAAAATTTTGGGAACCAGACTCGAACCAGACCCGGCTGGACATTTCTGGAACCAGTCGGACCCGGTATTAGTTGGGATCGGAACCAGTTGGACCCGTTCCCCAAAAGTCAATTAAGTTAATACGAACTACTTGTAGGCATTATTAGTTGCATTATGTAAAACAGCTTATGTCCCACTGGCAATACCTACTCATGAGCAGTGGCGTAGCCAGAAATCAGCGAAAGGGGGGGCCATGGTGCTCGAGGGGGCGACTTTTTCCCTTGAGAGGGGCGCCATAGTGAGCTAGTGACAGGGGGTCAGTCTAAAATGTAGCGTCATATATTCATGCATGATTTACTAGGTGTTCCTACGGAACCGGCACGAGTATCAGAACCAGGTTTCGCTGATTTTTCATGAAATCCAATTAATGCAATTTGCAGCTCAGTGTTTTTTATCAAAAGCGATAAAAAATCTTTATGCATATTTAGCACGATATAGGAAACGAACTCAGGCTACGGACATGTTATTCTCATAATACACACCCATTCGAATTCGAAACGGTAAAATATGCGTTGATCGATTGGCACAATCTTTATTCTTTGCAAAAAAAAAACATACAGGTTCACTCACTGAACCAAAATGACCTGTGGACTGCAGCCTCTCAAATATCTTCATTGAGGGCCAGTTCAATTTTGCTACCTCTCTATAAGTACCTAAAAGTTACCGATTACCTATAAGTTAACCCGCGCCGTGCTGGTGGCCTGTGCTTTCCGTGTCGTGCTGGGGGGGGGGGGTGTTTTCACGTCCCCCCTCTAACTCGGCTCCTGGGCCACGTAGCGACACGCGGTAAGGGGAAATCGAAAGAGCGTCAAAAATAATGACGGAAAGACTTCGTTTCAATTTTTAGGTCAGGTCAAAGGTCAGGTCACTAGAGGTCATCAAAGGTAAAATTGAGTCCATTTCAACAATTTTGGAAACTGCCAACGGCTAACTCGGGAACCAATAGAGCTACAGCGCCGCGGAAAAGCGTATTCGATAGCCCTTTTACAGGCTTTTCTAAATATTGCTCTCGGATTTGATCTCAGGTCAATGGTTAAGCCTCCAGCCAGAGGGAAAAAATTCCAAAAATAACAGTTTTTATGAAAAGCGTTTTTCTGCAGTAACATTTGGTTCAAGACAGTGACGATATTTCTTTTGCCTGCCTCGTGTTCCTCTCGTCGAGACGCGTCGAATGAACTATACGTTGACCTTGAAAGGTTATTTTAAAAATTTGACCGCAGGTCAAGGTCATGACCTGACCGTAAAGGGCCATTCTGCAGATCAGTCGATCCGTATCGTCGAGCTGACCACATCTGACGTGTTTTCACCGCTCTAGCACGTCTCCATTTAAAGATGAAGCCAAAAAACCGTTTATGGTGATAAAATAGGTGACCGCTTATGACCTGAGATGACCTCAAGGGCACATAAAAGGACACATGTGCATTTTTACGATTCAGTGTGCTATGTTTACCTATGAACCGATGTTTAAGGGGTTTTAAACGACATTCGTCCAAAAGAGGCGCATTTCCTTTCTCCCACTGACTTGAGGTCCCAAAATTGACCTGACCTTAGGTCACAGACATAAAAAGTCCGAGATGAACATTTTATGCATATTGTTAGTCTTATCAATCTCTAAAAGTTTCAAAAGTGATCGTTCTGTCGGTGTAGCTATAGCGGGTCTTTTAACTTTTTTTAGGTAAGGTCACTTGACGTGCCCTAGTGACCTGACCTTGAACGACCCTCATCTGAAATTTAACAAGCTGTGTAGAAAAGATGTATGAACAGGTGTACCAAAGACAGCGGAGGCGCTGCGCGACGCCGTTTTTGAGATGTTCGCGAGGAAAAAAACCTAAGGGGGTGTACCCCCCCCCCCCCCTCCAGCACGGCGCGGATCAATGGGAGACAGTTGAAATGCTCTTCTTCTGAACGAAAACAACCTCAACCATCGGGATGCAGGTAAATATGACACATTTAACCCTCGCCCTGGCAGGGCATTTTTCATAACACGGCCTGGCAGGGGGGGGGTCGATGCGACCCCCCCCTCGCGATTGGCTCCTATGGCACCTAGAAACACCAAATTTGGTAGGTAGGTGGGCCCCCAGGAGTTCTCGCCCCTGTGCAAATTTGGTTGCTCTAGGTCAATATTTAGGGGGGTTTTGGGGGGTATAAATGTAAAAATTTCGCTAAAAACAGGTCAAAAGTTTTTCGCTTATAACTTTTGATCTAATTAAGATAGAGCAAAAAGAAAAGCACCAGTGAACTCAGCACGTCAAGGCGCGTCGAATGATATACTTTTTAGCTTGTTTAAGTGTACTTAAAGTTTTTCTTAAATTTTAAGTAAACTTAAATTTATAAATTAAGTTCAAGTTAACCAAATTGCGTCATATCGTATATCATTCGATTCGGCTGATCACCAGGAACACAATGATACCATTTTTTAAGCTCTAGCGTCATTATGTGCCAAGTTATTGACAAAAACGTCATTTGACCTCAGTTGACCTCATTTGACCTGACCCATGGATAAGTACACCAAACAAAGAGGCACCAAGTGACCTGCTGTTAAGTACTGTGATTTCAAAGCACAAAAATGATAGAACGAAGCGGATAACTCCAGTATTTTCCGAATTTAGTATTTTCCCATAGGCTTAACATTACGACGTAATGACCTCTAACTGACCTCAGGTCAGTGACCTCAAAAAACCCGAACTATATGTTATACAACTCGGTGAACTTAGCACATCCTGAAAGTTTGAAGGAAATCAGTGCAAAACTGTGAGTTGGACAGGTGCAAAAAGAAAATTGAAATTTGACCATGACCTTGTACCGGTTTTTCTGACCTGGTGACCTGACCCAAGGTCACCCGGACCTGAAATTTTCAGGTCATATGTAAAAAGGTTGCCCCATAGGCTATGCCAAATTTGGCGGCGCTGCGCGCCGCCGTTTTTACGCTATCTTCGAAAAACCTTAGGGGGGGGGGTCGCATCGACCCCCCCCCTGCCAGGGCGAGGGTTAATCAGTAAATGTCAGTCGTGATGTGACCACTTTTATGTTACTGAGGTCATCTCAGGTCATGAAAGGTCTCCAGTAGATTTTGGACAATAACTTTTGATAGAGATATGGTAGAGCAATGAAACACCCTATATAATTATTTTCCTTCTCGAAAGTATGGATCGACTAATATGCAATATGACCTTTACCGGTTAGGTTATGACCTTTACCTTAGGTCAAATTCTCAAATGCCCTTTTAATGTCAAATTCTAGTTCATTTGACTTGTCTGTCTCGAAAAATGGAACACGATGCTGGTTGAACTAATCTCATGCAGGTCTGAGCAAAATGTAAACGTCCTCCGCGAAAACGTATATTTTGAGGCTAAAACGTTTACCTTAGGTCAAATCTGAGATAATCAATAAGAGAGAGCATAAAAAAGAGCTATCGAATATGCGCTTTGCTGCGGCGCTGTAGTTCAATCTCTTTCTGAATCCTGACTTATGCGCCGCTTTGTCAAAAAATGTCAACATCGGCGAAATTTGATTTTCGGTTGTCGCTGGTGACCTGACCTTCGACCAGTTCGACCTAGCCTTAAAATGATCTAAGTAGTTTTGTAATAGTTTTTGACGCTCTTTCGAACGCCGCCTACTGCGTGTCTCGACGTGGCCCACAAGCTGAGTTAGAAGTGGGTGTTCGAACACCCCCAGCAGGTTCAATAAAAAAACGCTTACGCTGGGGGCGGCACCCCACTGCTAGGCGCTGTCGGCATCGCAATAATGGGCGGCACAGCGCTGAGGGGCGCAACTTGCATTGAGGGGTGGCATTGTACGGTGAAGGGGCAGCGTCGCGTTGAGGGGCGGTATCGCAACGAGGGTGGCACTTACAAGGCTGCCTAATAAGGAACGCTTCGCTTGGCACATCCAAGCCCAGCTCGGCGCCGCCTAGCTGCTGCATCTTGAAAAGGGCCCTTGGTGTCGATGAGAAAGCCCCATTGTCAAAAAATTGCCTAGCGTCAGTGGTTTCGGGGGGGGGGGCGACCGAAGTATCCAATTCAGTTTCGCGTCGTGACTACTGGAGGGCGTCAACGACCTCGGATAGGGCGAATGTGATCTTCAGAAGGGCACCGGGTGCTCTAGAGGGGTGCAATGCTTGGATGGGGTCACTGCTGCCTTCAGTAGGGCATCGGACGCTCTGGAGGGGCGCCATTGATCTCGGATGGTCCGACTGGGATTTTCAGAGGAGCATCAGTGGTTTCAGAGGGGCGCCATTGATCAAGGATGGGCCGACTGAAGCCCCGGTTCAGGTGAGCGCCAGTGGCTCTTGAGGGGCGCCAGCGACCTCGGATTGATGGGGCGACTGTGATCTTTAGCCCTCGCACGACCAGGCCATTTCTCATAACACGAACGACCAGGGGGGGGGTTGTTACGACCCCCCCCTGGCGTTTCGAAACGGAAGGTCGTAGAACTTAGCGGAAAAAACCAACGGATTGCTCTCAACGAGATCTCGCGATTGGTGGTATATTTTTTGGTCCTAGGTCAACATTTGACCTACTTATGACCGGTCAAAGGTCAAATTTTCCGGAAAAATCAAACTTTTCAACTTTCCGCGGCGATTCCGGCAAAACGGTGGGAGATATCGACTTGAAACCTTCACTATCGTGTTCCTTGATCAATTCTCTATCGTTTGGTATGTATTTCGTTTCCCTAGCTCTAAAAATGGCGCGTTGGGAGTGCCGGAAGTCGGCAAGGTCACAGTCGGCGGCAGAAATTCGAAAAATCAAAATTTTAATTTTTGAAATCTGATTGTATTTTTGGATTTGGGAGATCCATTTGCTCCCTATAGAAGCTAATATTGCTGCATATTCCCATTGAGGTGACAAGAATTAGCAAAATAGTGGTTCGGGCGCTTTTCAAAAATAGTACCGGACGCTGTTCCTCTTGTGACGTCATAGCTCCGTGACCTGACCTGACCCGGTCAATTTTCTTGCACCACACGATAGCCAATGCTTGCCCCAACATGCATGGGAAGTTGCATCATGATCCATCAAACAATGTGGGTATCACCGGCAGAAAACCTAGGGATTCGGCGCACACGTTTGGTAACTGTCGGCCGGAGGCTGTACCTCTTATGACGTCATAACTCCGTGACCTGACATGACCCGATCAATTTTTTTCGGCAAAAGATGCGCAAAGGTTGCCCCAGAGGGTATTGAAAATTTCAGCCCGCTACGACAAGCCGTTTAGCGTGCACTTCGAAAAAACCTCAGGGGGGGGGGTTGATACAACCCCCCCCCCCTAGGCGTTCTAGGGTTAGAACGGCGTTGAGGGGCGCCATTGGGCATGGATTGGGCCACTGTTGCCTTCAGCAGGGCGCCGCAGGGAGGCTCTGGAGGGGCTTGAGCTTGGGTGGGCCGACTGTAGTCTCCAGGGGCGTTGTCTCGGATGGGGCGAATGTGATTTTCAGAGGGGTGCCGGGTAGTCTAGAAGGGCGCCATTGGTTTCAGAGGGCTGCCATCGATCTTAAGATGGGGCAGCTGTAACCTTCGTTTAGATGGGCGTGATCTTCAGAAGCGCGCCGGACGCTCTGGAGGGGCGTCATTGGGCTTGAATGGGGCGACTTTAGTCTCAAGCGGGACGACTTCAGTCTCAAGGGGGTGGGGCGCTAGTGGCTCTTGAGGGCGCTACTGATCTCGGATAGGGCGACTGTGATCTTGAGAAGAATGCGGGTGCTTTAGAGGGGCGCCAGTGGTTTCAGGGATCGATCTTGGATGGGTCGATTGGGGCAGCTGTGAACTTCAGAGGGGCGCCGGGTGCTCTAGAGGGGCGCCATCAAGCTTTAATGGGGCGACTGTTCCGTTTAGGTGGGTGCCAGCGGCTCTTCAGGGGCGCTATCGACCCTGGAGGTTCGGAATATTCTGGTTTCCGGAGGGGCGCCCTTCAACATTTGGGGGCTCAGGTCGTATTTGGGGGTGCCCTGGAGATTATTTAGGTGTCCAGGCACCCCCAAAGAGATATTGAGTTCGATCCCTGCCTGCACATCACTTTTTAATTCATGTTCTCTCTGTAAAACGGCATCAGCCTAGTCGGCGCTAATTGGGGCGCCATTTGGGCGGCTGGGCGGAAAGGGGGGGGCCATGGCCCCCATGGCCCCCCCCCTGTCTACGCCACTGCTCATGAGCTACTGTGTGCAAAGAAACATTCACTTCATTCACTCCATATTTTGCAATAATGTGTAGTGTGCAAGATAAGTTTGTGGTAGGACCCGGTTGGACCCGTCAGAAAATTTCCAGGAACCGGTCTGTACCCATATGGGTCGAGACTGGTTCTTTAGACCGGGTCCTCGGGTCCACATTTTGCCACCTCTAGTCCTCAAGCTCTAAACGCGTGTCAGCTTTGACGAATTCTGGATAAAATTTGAGATAAAATAGCAAAACATCAATTTCGGCATTCCCGTAGATCATTTCTCCCATTTTCGGCTTTCCCCGCAGTCCGGGGCAACGCCGAAAAAGTCACTTCTTTGATATTTTTAGTTTGTGCGCTTAACGGTATGCGAATTCATCAAATGCGCCTGGTGTGTTTGAAAGGCAAAAGACTGGTCTCTCGAATGACGCCAACAAGAATAGCTTATGTTGTCTACCTTGCGTGCTACGGGCGTCAGTAAAAAAGTATTCGGCGTTCCCCCAACTTCCCCTATTACGATTTTTGCAAGGCACATTGGCCTAGGCACTGGGCAGCCAGTCATGGTATAGTAACGGATCAGGTTGGTAGACAGCATAAATATATGGTTCGCAGTGGTTGCAATGAAACCATTTCAAATTACCATAATTGCTACAATAATATTTCATGCATGCACTTGATGCTCACACTATATGCAAATGCATGCATTGCATCACTCTAACAATACCATGTAACACAAACAAGGCTGTAAGATGTTCGCTGAATTTGATCGGTTCGTCCATTTTCCGTCTCCCTGTCCATTTGTTTATCTATATGCATTGTCCATTATACCGGCATTACATGCATGATCCGTGGTATCTCACCTCTGATATTGAGGCGCTTGAGGCCCTCCGGCAGCTGCCCCCTCAGTCGCGGGAGGTCGGCGGCGGAGACTGACAGGCGTTTCACAGTCTCCCGTGAGCTCCGCAGCTCCGTCAGTTCGCTGTCACCGACTCCGGCCGGAAGGATGACAGTGTTTGGCTCCACCCTGATGATGGCACCACGAAGTTGACTTGGAATAGTAGTTATTTGTGCTGGAAAGGTGATTGAACCAATGTCAGGCATTAGTCTAGCTCAAACATAGTACACTTACCTACAGGTGTAGAAAACACAAAGTGAAAACTGTTTGTGGCTACAATGCTGTGATAATTCCGTGTCTGAGTGAGTATGTACTTTATCAAAACGATGTGAATTTCATAAATTACGGCGACTTTCCATAACAGAATATTCAACAAATAAAATGATAATGGGTCTTTGACATATAAAATAAAAATCGCAATTAAATTAGTAGATTATATTCCGAACTAAGACATATTTTCATGATGTCAATTGATCAATCTGACAGCTTTTGAATCCTTTTCACTTAACCCTCGCCGGCCGAGGGGGGGCGGGCGGGTGCCGCCCCCCATAGGGTTTTTTCGCGATAGCTCCGAACACGCTGGCGATAGAGAGCTGAAACTTGGCATACCTGACCTTTGATCCAAGCCGGATCTTTTGACACCAACCGCATTTTTGGGTCAGGTCAGGTCACTGACCTATGACGTCATAAGTGAACCTCTGCACGGTCTTCAGATGTCGCAACTTCGCAACGCCCTCACTGCCAGAGGAGATGTCACAGGGAAATGAAACTTGCAGGATCTAGTATCCATTATGAGTCCCACAACTTGTATATCTCGGATCTTTCCTAAAGGTCATATGAGGTCAGGTCATTTTCGTGACCTCACCATTATAAGTCAATGGGGAAAAATGAAAACTGCTATTCTGGCGCCGGGAACGATCTCCAACTATCTCAAGCACACAGAATCGTGATTTGATGCACTCCTTGCAAGGTTAGATGCGTCACTTTTGCAATGTTGACCTTGCGTGACGTCATTTATGACGTCATCAAGGTCATATTAGTTTTTCGTCAATAACTCTTGATCAAATTGAGCTAGCGAGTCGGGAAAGCCACCAATGGACTCAGGAAAACCTGCCGAATCGAAAGATATGCGACATGACCTCTTTCGACCAACTTCGTGACCTGGGGGCGCTGACCTGACCTTGACCTGAGGTCAACACCCCAAGTTGACCTGACCCGGACAAAAAGTATATCATTCGACGCGCCTGAGCGAGACGAACACGATGCTGCCAAAATCGGCGCTCTGCGGTCGTTTTTTTGCGAAGTTATTCACCAAAAACTGAACCGTACCTTGGGGCACTTGACCTGACCTCAGAGGTCACCGGTTGACCTAGGACCTTAAAATCGGGTACCAATCTCTGCGTCTCGTAACGGCGCACACGCTCGTTTTTTCCGCGACGCGCTAGCTCCACCAGGGGCGAAACGGCGAGGGGGGGGGTCGTACCCGCCCCCCCCCCCCCTCGGCCGGCGCGTATGTAGAAAACCAATAGGTCCGGCGAGGGTTAACCCTATTAGTGGCAGGCTCCTGGCTACCCCTATTAGTGGCAGGGGGGGCTGTTTACGACCCCCCTTGATATCTCGAGATCTAACGGGCCGATTTTCGAAATTCAAACGGCATTCGATTTCGCTCAACGTGATCTACATTTCTAAAAAATAAAAAAATAAAAATGTTAATAGGGGGTAGAGGGGGGTAAAAACGTGCAAATTGCAGATACATTTTAGACTGTTTATCACGGCCAGGTTTCTGAACCAATCTTAACGCAACTTTTGCCGATCGATAGAGAATGAACCAGGAATTCACATGGATCCTAAAAATATGCATTTTCAAAAATCATAGGCGGATACAGATCATTGAGATTGGGGGTACACAAAAAGTATAGTAAATAAGGTTTTTGTTGGTACTGTTTCTAAAAAGGGTAGTAATGGTCTTGTTATGTTACAATTTTCTTATGAGAGAACGACTTCAATTGTATTGGTCATGCATAGGCGGTGTCAGGGCACCTATGTTGGGAGGTAAAACATAACCCCCCTTTTTGGACGCCTGGATCCGCCTATTATAGCAAAAACGTGTCAAAAGAGGATGCACAATAACTGTATATGTTATAACATAATACCTTTCATTCACTGTTCGTAAAACTGGTGCAGCATCGTGATCTTCGCCCAAATGACTCGCTTCACGAATAGGACCCCCCCAATTCCCAGTGCTCTGGAGCCGCCCCTGGTAAAGTTATGAACTTGAAATTTTCAGGGAATGTGCCCAATTTAGTATTAGGAAAAGTCAAAAAATTTCAGCATCGTAGCTTTAGCGGTTTCGGAGATATTCCCGAAAAACCTGAGGGGTGGATAAAAACACCCCCCTGCCACTAATAGGGTTAAGTATTTTGTTCAGCTATTATGTGTAGCTAATTATTTCAACTTTCCATCGTTATAAATTTTATAGCGTAAATATTACGTCCATGGCAGGCCCAAATTATTGACCAGCACCATTCACCACACGAATTGTCATCCTACGGCTTACCAAATACCATGGCTTATGGCTTCCGTCTTACCTTAGGATGAGGGAGGCAGCATTACCTACAGTACATGTAATATGTGTTGTATCCAGTTATTCCTGGTTTGATTTAGGCTTCAGAGTGTCGG
This sequence comes from Amphibalanus amphitrite, assembly GCF_019059575.1. Lineage (NCBI taxonomy): Eukaryota > Metazoa > Arthropoda > Thecostraca > Balanomorpha > Balanidae > Amphibalanus > Amphibalanus amphitrite. The sequence continues at coordinate 168,463 of NW_024882563.1, forward strand.
GGATAAACTGCTTCCCCACGTTATTTATAAACATTTGCTAGAAAAAAAATAGACAGTACCTTAGAGCAAAAATCACAAGCAAGGAACGGTGCCGCCGGCCTGTTTCTCCGTTCTTCGTGTCCCCGTGTCGCCCCCTGCCCCGTTCAGGAGCGCCCGGCAGCGCCACCTGCACCTGACCAGTCCGGCAGCGTTTGGGGTCGCCGCGCACCGCCGACAATCAGCTGACGCGGCCGGCAGCGCGTCTCAAGGTCACTGGAGGTCAGCCGGGCCGCGGCCCGCCGGGGTGGCCGTGACGTCACAGCCAGAGAACGCTGAGCGCCGGAAGTCGGAACAGCTACTGTTGTTTATCCCTTCCTAGCCATTCATATATGAGTAACTTCAATCGTTGCTCACCATCCGTGACTAGTAGCGTAATCCGTGACCCCAGCTCCGTGGCCAGGTGACTGATGGTGTCGGCAGCCACCCCCTGGAGAGATACCGACAGACCACTCCCGTACCGTCCAGGCCACCTCGGCTTCGTCACCTCCGGCCCTGTCGGACAGAGCTGTGTCAGCTGACAGCAGTCGGACGGAGCTGCTGCCGGGTCGGGAGGCGGCTGACACTGTGGTGTCAAACCCTGACACAGACGACACTGACAAAGCCAAGGTCGATCGGCACTGTTGGACAGTAATTGAACATTGTGCACAATGCATGCACTACGCTTATACATGCGTCAGTTAATACAGTTCAGTACATACAGGTCATATAGTCTCAGTACAGTCTGTCTTAAAAGTACTGCGCAAAGTGACGGTGGATCCATCATGCCTGACCGATGAAAGACTGCTAAATTTGAGTCACCCCGAAGCAATGGACATCCTCGTCCCTTCCCCAGGTCAATTGGTTCGGTGACTTTCAAATTATAGCAGGCCCTTCCTCGGTCAGGCTTGGTGGATCCACTGTCACTTTGCGCGGTACTTTTAAGACAGACTGTACATACCCGAACGTTGTTTCTTCATTAGACAAACACTATTCTTTTGAATGGTGTTTTTCTATTGAAAAACAAACTGAGGGTGGTTCCTTTTCGGGAAAGGACTCTCGTTTGGTGTGGGAGATCCGGACACCTTGATAGGCTTCCAAACGAACCGATAGGTTGAGCGTGTCACACGGAGTGGTCCAGGGTTCGATCCTGGGCCCGGTCCTATTTTTGGTATTTACCAACGACTTGGCACCAGGGTTGTATACGACTCAATCAATAGCAATCAATTCAATCACGACAAATTTGGGAAACCAATCAAATCAATCAAGTCAGAGCAGTTTTCGGGAATTGATTCAATCGACTCAAACGCGACAATGAAAGGAATCAATCAACTCAATCAAACGACTCAAACCAAGATATACATTAGGTTTTTTGCCCCACCAACTTGGAAAAGTGTCCATAGCAGTCTGGTGTGCCTACCTACCTACCTACCTACCTACCTACCTACCTACCTACCTACCTACAGAAGAAACATAAAAATATTGCCATTTAAAATTATAAATTGCCATGCCATTCAAAGTTTCTATGTAATAAGGAAGGATACCTAGTGATGGACAGGTGGATCATGATATTGAGGTTCAATGGGTAGAATTGGAGCAGAAGTTTCATTTAATGGGTGCAAAATAGCCCAGTAGTTGACTTCAACAAACGCCCCTTAACCCAAATCACCACCTTTCACCTAAAAGTTGTCAATTTAATTTTGGCCATATTCCAGCTAAGTCATCAGGCCATCTACCCCATGTAAAACCCCCGTCTGTCTCTTATGTGAGTTATGCGGAGCTCTTCTGAATTGAACCGTGAACATAATGAACCTAGCTAGGTTTCATGCCACACTGACACCATATGAAAGTGTTGAAAATGTGCTACAAATTTGACAACTTCATTAGGTATGCTTTATGAAGACAGCAGGAAAGCAGGTAGGTACCTACTTACCTGCCTAGATGTGTCACTGGCTACCAACAGTACCAACGAAGGAAGATAGGTTATATGTGAAGAATTCAAAACATTTTATTGCAATACAATTTGAAACTGTTAGGACTGGGGGATAGGGATGAGCATTAAAAATATATTTAAAAGGAAATGGAAAGGACAGGGACTCTGGAACCACAGGATAAGTTAAGGACAAAGGAAGTAGAAACAAGGAAAATTAAAAAGAAAAAACAAAGAAAACGTTTTGCCGATAAGTATGCTAAGCTTTTATAAATCCTTATTCTACGTCTTTTGATTTTTTGGTAAGATGACGTCATTGATTTTCCTACATGCCGGGGTATGTCTTAAGCACAGCACGAGCCGGGCAGTAAAACTATGACCAAGAAACTGTCGGTGTCAAAATGCCATGTTATTTGATAGGCCGGGCAGTAAACAAAAGTTTACTGCCCGGGTTTACTGCCCAGGGCAATGACCTCTTAACTACAGTTTATCGCATTAGCCCAGAAGTATAATTGACAGGAAATGTGTAATTGACATTATTGCATGATATTTGCCGCGTAAAATTAGAAAACCAGCATTTTTTGGTAAAAAATAAAAGCTCTGCTTATCAAGGGTTTTGAAATATTTTGCATTGGTTACAAAGCCGAAATTATGTTAAGATATGCGCCTAATAATCGAAATCCGTTATCGCTTGTTATCTTATCTTCGTTTGATATGTCCACTGAGACCTTGGGCCTAAGTTATTGCGTTATCATTTGACAGTTGTAGTCCTTTCCCCGAAACAAACATGTAAAATATGGAAAATATAATGTATTTCACGAAAGTTTACCCATAGGGCATCAACAAAGTACGATTACATAAATAAAGAAAAGATTCTTGCAAGAGCACTGGAAAATTTACGTTTAATCACTAGGATTATTATACCTTCTTCTTGTTCTTATGTCGTGGCAAATTATTCATGTATTATGTTCCTTGGATATCCAGTTGTTGTGCCATTCTGAGTTGATATTTTCAGTCGCGATTCTTTTTGAAGTAAGGTGGTTTGATGCATTTTCTTCTATAAATTTCCTTTAAAGCTTTATCCACAGCAGTAGCGCAATCACTGCTAGGAAATTATGGACAAAACACAGCAGTAGCGCAATCACTGTTAGGAAATTATGGACAAAACAATTTAATAAAAGTAGCACCAAAACCTGTCGAAACTACTTAGCAGGTATGCGGCATCAAGGCCTGCGGCATGTAGGAAAAATCTTACTGACCTCAGCCTTACGAAATTATTTGGAAACTCGGTTTGCAAAATTTAACTCCGGCCCTCGTGCTTCGCACTCGGGCCTACGTCAATTTTGCAAACCTCGTTTCCAAATAATTTCGTCGGCCCGGTCAGTAATTACGGAGCGAGCGAAGCGAGCGTAGTCTTTCCTTAGATTAACGGAAATTTCTGAGTATGAGCGGCCGGCCGGCCGGCCGGCCGGCCGGCCGGCCGGCCGTGCGGACGCTTTTGCGAGGCTTATCCCGCGCCCTGCTGGGGGGGGGGGGTGTTTGAACACCCCCCCTTGTGGTTTTTCGCGAATATCTCAAAAACGGCGGCGCGGAGCGCCGCCGTTTTTGGTACACCTTATCATACATCAATTCTACACATGTTGTGAAAATTTCAGACCAAGGTCATTCAAGGTCAGGTCACCAGGTCACTTGAAGTGACCTCACCTCATAAAAAGTTTCAATGTCTGTCATAGCTACACCGAGTGACCGATCGCTTTGAAACTTTCAGCGATTGATAAGGGTAACAGTATCTATAAAATGTATATCTCGGAATTTTGATATCGGTGACCTAAGGTCAGGTCAATTTTGCGACCTCCCCATTATAAGTCAATGGGAGAAAATTGAAATGCGCCTCTTTTAAACGAAAGACATTATAAACACTCCCAAACACTGAATTACAAGTGGTTTAGACACACTGAACATGAAAATGGTGTCCGTGACCCTTGTTTATGCCCTGAGGTCATCTTAGGTCACGAATGGTATCTAACAGTTTTTCGCAAATAACTTTTGATAGAGGCATGCTAGAGCGATGAAAACGCCTTAGATGTGTTCAGCTCGACGATACGGATCGACTGATATGCAACATGACCTTTTCCGGTCAGGTCATGACCTTGACCTGAGGTCAAATTTTCAAATTGACCTTTCAAGGTCAAGTTATAGTTCATTCGATGCGTCTTGACGAGAGGAACACGATGCCGGTAAAAGTAAGGTCGTACAAGGCTTGGGTCAAAAGTTATTGCCGAAAAACTGTTTCCGAAAAAATCGGCTATTTTTGCAGTTTTTGCCCCCTGCAGGCAAAACCGTTGACGTTAGGTCAAATCTGAGAGAATTACTCAGAAAGGGCGTTAATAGGGCTATCAAATGCGCTTTTCCGCAGCGCTGTAGCTCTATTGGTTCCCGAGTTATGCGTTGGCTTCTTGGAAGTTTTCGATATTAGACCTGGAAATCGGCGAAATTTTGCCTTAAATGACCTCTGGTGACCTGACCTTTGACCTGACCAAAAAATTGACCGAAGTGATTTCGTCATTATTTTTGACGCTCTTTCGAACGCCGCCTTCCGCGTATCGCTACGTGGCCCAGGAGCCGAGTTACAAGGGGGGGTGTTCAAACACCCCCCCCCCAGCAGGGCGTGGAAATCCAGGACCCCCAGCCGGGCGCGGGTTAAATCTCAGCAACCACTTGACCGATTTACATGCGGTAATTTTTGTAGGGTAGCTTCATTCCTTCTACCAAGTATTGGACTATTCCCGATGCATGTGGGTGACCCCTTATGCACGTGCCACGTGCAAAACGAAGAGGTGTCAGTTTTGTAATTGTTGCAATATCTCGGTAACTACTGGGCCGATTATGCTGAAAGTTGGCATGTAGGTAGGCACCCACTAGGCACTGCATATCCATGTGCCAGAGTTGGGGTGCTGCTGCACGTGCGCACGTGCAGGGGTCGTTTCCAGATCTCGAGAACGGCTGGACCGATGGCGCTCAAATTTGGCACATCGCTAGAGACCGGTTAGTAGGGTGCCGTGCACAAGTCAGTTGGAGGTACCCCCTCGAAATTTCGCACGTGCAAGGCCCACCCTCTCGCTCGCTCCGTTAGTCGCCCCATAAGGCGTTATACTGGTATATAATCATGTAGTATGGTAGAATGGTAGATCATCATAAAATAAATCGGTTGTACAGCACCAATTTCGTTTTAATTATTATTTCATTTGAAATTCAACCACTTAATAATATTCAGTAAAATATTTTAAGGAAAATGAATTGCTTAGGCTCACAGGAGAAAAGGATCAACAAACGTTCTGCTGCAAATTAAACAATGCAGCAAATTAGCTATTAATTTACGTAAACGTAATTAGCGAGACGAAAACGGCGCTTTTGTTTCAGTTATTTTTGTAGGGGTTTCAGATATTTATAGAGTTCAGTGGGTTGTTTCTGAGGAGATGTGGAGATGTGAATTATTAATTAATCACACTTTATTAGTATATAGGGCCTTGCACTTTATCATCTGGATTAAAAAAAAGTTTCCTGCTGAGTGCAGAAAGGTAGGTAGGTGCATCGCCAGGTTCTATCACAGGATTGGAGCAGTTATTGCAGTTGAAAGTCAAAGTTGGCTGTTCATGTTTACTTTGTTTAGGCCTGTTCTTTATTTGGCCATCTACCCCATATTGCAGTTGTGATGACAAGCAGTTTTCAGTGTAGTTTTGTGATCTTTGTTGTCATCAATTGGTGTCATTATTTTTCGTCAACTAAAACTTATTTGAACTTTCCATTCAATCGACTCAATCATACGAGTCACTCTAATTTTCAGGAATCAAATCAGTCAACCAGTCGCTAAAGTCAAACGAGTCAGTCAACCAGTCATCTCGAAAAGTCAATCGACTCAATCCAATCAACTCAAAATACGCGTTGAATCAAATCAATCAATTCAATCGACTTGATTGGTATACAACCCTGTGCCACAACATGTACCTGCTGAGAAAATCGTTATGTATGCGGACGACGCCCAGTTCCTCCACTCTGACTTACCGAACAACCTCTCTGACATGAAAATACGTTTGGAAACCAGCATGTCTGCTGCTCTAAAATGGTTTACCCAGAACAGATTAAAAATCAACCCCTCTAAAACTGAGATGATCATGGTAAAATCGCAACGATTGAAAACCGAAACTGGCTTCCATATCATATCCATTTTGGAAACTCTCAAATTTTCCCGGTACAGTCGGTGAGGGTGCTGGGCGTCGCCGTGGACGACGCCATGACATGGGACAAAAACATATCATACATTTTGCGCCGGTGCTATAGTGTACTGATCGGTCTGTCAAGGATTCGACACCGCGTGCCGCGCGAGACCCGTAAGCTCCTGATTGAAGCGCTAGTCTTCCCGCTAATGACGTACTGCATGTCTGTATGGGGCGGTTGCACAGTCACACAGCTCAGGAGACTGCAGAAATGCATAAACTTCTGTGTCAGAATCGTAACGAACCTCAGGCGTTGCGACCGTGTGACAGCGTCCCGCAAGGAACTGGGATGGCCTGCTGTACAGGAGCTACTGCGTGAGCATGATCTGCATGTTATATTCAAACTGATGCATGACTCGCATGCCCCTGATTCGATCCGCAGCCGCATCGTCCACCGTACTGCGGTGTCGAGCCGCAGCACTAGGGCAACCAGTGACGGTCAGCTTCATGTCCCGCGCGTGCGAACTAGAGATGTCAATCGGATACCAACTTTTTGGTATACCGATACCAAACCGAAACCAACTTGGTATTTGGCATTTCAATCGTAATGTGTTTGGTATTTTGTTGGTATCGTGAACCCTCACTAATGTATAAGAGGCTAAGAAATCGGTAAAAAGTTGGTATTTCTCTCATTTTCCCAAGTTGGTTTGGTTTCGGTATTTCCCCACCGTTTTGGTTGGTATTTGGTTTGGTATCGGTATTCCGATTTTCCGTTATTGACACCATTAGTGCGAACTGAGCTTGCCCGGCGCTCATTCATCTGTCGCGCAACTCGTTCATGGAATGAGTTGCCTGCGCCTGTTCGAAGCTGCACCGGTCTGGCGGCGTTCCGTAAAAAGGCTAAGAAACGGCATGTTTAATCCGGCTGGTCAATGTGGTCAGTTTATCATGTGTGGTGTGTTTTAACCCGCGCCCTGCTGGGGGGGGGGGGTGTTTGAACACCCCCCCCCTGTGGTTTTTCGCGAATATCTCAAAAACGGCGGCGCGGAGCGCCGCCGTTTTTGGTACACCTTATCATACATCAATTCTACACATGTTGTGAAAATTTCAGACCAAGGTCATTCAAGGTCAGGTCACCAGGTCACTCGAAGTGACCTCACCTCATAAAAAGTTTCAATGTCTGTCATAGCTACACCGAGTGACCGATCGCTTTGAAACTTTCAGCGATTGCTAAGAGCATTAGCATGTACAAAATGTATATCTCAGAATTTTGATATCGATGACCTAAGGTCAGGTCAATTTTGCGACCTCACCATTATAAGTCAATGGGAGAAAATTGAAATGCGCCTGTTTTGGACGAAATACATTATAAACACTCCCAAACACTGAATTACAAGTGGTTTAGACACACTGAACATGAAAATGGTGTCTGTGACCCCTGTTTATGCCCTGAGGTCATCTTAGGTCACGAATGGTATCTAACAGTTTTTCGCAAATAACTTTTGATAGAGGCATGCTAGAGCGATGAAAACGCCTTAGATGTGTTCAGCTCGACGATACGGATCGACTGATATGCAACATGACCCTTTCCGGTCAGGTCATGACCTTGACCTGAGGTCAAATTTTCAAGTTGACCTTTCAAGGTCAAATTATAGTTCGTTCGATGCGTCTTGACGAGAGGAACACGATGCCGGTAAAAGTAAGCTCGTACAATGCTTGGGTCAAAAGTTATTGCAGAAAAACTGTTTCCGAAAAAATCGGCTATTTTTGCAGTTTTTGCCCCCTGCAGGCAAAACCGTTGACGTTAGGTCAAATCTGAGAAAATTACTCAGAAAGGGCGTTAATAGGGCTATCGAATGCACTTTTCCGCGGCGCTGTAGCTCTATTGGTTCCCGAGTTATGCGTTGGCTTCTTGGAAATTTTCGACATTCGACCTGGAAATCGGCGAAAATTTGCCTTCAATGACCTCTGGTGACCTGACCTTTGACCTGACCAAAAAATTGACCGAAGTGATTTCCTCATTATTTTTGACGCTCTTTCGAACGCCGCCTTCCGCGTATCGCTACGTGGCCCAGGAGCCGAGTTAGAAGGGGGGTGTTCAAACACCCCCCCCCCCCCAGCAGGGCGTGGAAATCCAGGACCCCCAGCCGGGCGCGGGTTAACCTCTATAGAATATGTCCTGTATGTATAGGTATGAGTTTTGAACTACTGAATGTATGACGTGGTTTACTGAAAACCCAATTTCTTTGGATGTAACCGAAATATATGAGTATGAGTATGAGTATGAGTATATATTTTGATGAAATTTTCAGGGCAGCTGCCCCCGTAGATTATCTACCACGAAACACCCTCAGCTAAGAATGTAATTATTTTTCTTGCACGTGGCACGTGCACGTGTTTTGGGCCCATAGGCTTCAACATTAGGTGTATTTTCGGCATCGCATTTCTCGCAGAAGGGTGCTTGTAATGCGATGGTCTTCTATGTGCTGGGTGGCCGCCCCGACATCTGCCATTAGCCGGCGGCGCCGTTTCGGGCAGCCTCGGGAAGGGGGTGCAAATTGCACATGCAGCCGTCATTGGTTTAACCCTCGCCCCGTTGGGGGGGGCATTTTGGCCCCCCCCCCTGTGGTTTTTCCTGAATAGCAAGAAAACGGCGGCGCGCAGCGCCGCCAAATTTTCAGTACCTTCCCGGGCATCAATTTGACACCTTCACACCAAATTTCAAGTCTTAGGTCACCTTAGGTCAGGAGTTATTGAGGTCAAACTGAGGTCATGTTCGAGCAAAAATGAGCAAAAAACATGCAATCTTGAAACGCTCACCAAATCTACAGTTATCAAGCAATTTCAAAGTTCTTTATATGGTCTAGTAGACAAAAAACGTCGCTACAAAACTGCTATCTCGGATTTTCAAAATTATTGGTTTTTGACCAAAAAATTTCAAAAAATTGATTTTTTTAGAAAAACTTTGAAAAAATCCAAAATTTTCCCGAATTTCGAAAAAAACGGAATATATATGATAGTCCCAGCGCTCTTCTATATACATACCAAATTTCAGATCGATATCTCGTTTTTTTGCCAAGTTATAGCGAAAAAATTGTTCAAAAATGATGACGTCAAATTTTTGAACTCAATTTTTAGCAATTCTAGACCACGTACGGCAAAACAAAGACCACCATTGAACTCCCCGTGACGAGCTGCATCGATTCAATACCCATTTTATGCAAAAATATTAACTTTGAAATTTGACCTAATTTGACCTGACCTTGACCTGACTATGACCTGACCTTGACCAAAACGTGATCTAAGCTGGCCCCAAAGGCTGCCTGACCCATATAATCGCATTTGCCATGTAAAATGGACCATAAAACATGTATCACACGACTCTTTCATATTGTGACCCCCCCGTGACCTGACCTCTGTGACCTGACCTGGTATCAGTGATCTCAAATAGCAAAATATGTGTTTGAAGAACATTTTCCCATCGATGATTTTCAGTGAAATGCATTTTACTCGATTTTACAACGCATTTCTTGAAGTGCCTGTAAACGGTGAAAATTGGACCTTTGACCTGACCTGTGACGTCATCGGTTTGACCTAGGTCAATAAAATTGGGTCACAAGGTAGTTCCCCGTTGGGGCTATCCAACACCGTTTACCGCTTGTCGCTATGTTGCGTGGTTCTCGAGATCTTAGGGGGGGGGGCCAAAATGGCCCCCCCCCCAACCGGGCGCGTTGCTCGGCAGAGCCCAACGGGGCGCGGGTTAAAGGGACTATCCCACCTTCTAAAATGTTGTTAAAACCAGTTAAATTGTGCCCGACTTTATAGATTGGATGACCAGGAACACGGTTCTGGCATTTATTTTTCATTAAACATCTTAGGCTTCCCATATTCCAAACACAAACTTTCAAATATGTGACGTCACAGCCCAAAATTACCTCCTTCCCCAGGCCACATTACTGTCATAAAGCTGATTCTTTTTACTCTGTAGGCGCCACAACAAAGTTCAGACCAAGTTTTAAGCGATTTTTCAACGAACAAACCCATTTAAATCAGAATGACTAAACGAGGTGACGTCATACTAACGGTCGCTCCATGTTGAAGATAAGGCCTTGTACAAGGCCCATTTTCAAATGAAGGGAACGAATTTCTTCAACACCAAGAGGCCGCGGGGGTTGCAACCTAGATAGATAGTGGTTTCTGAATCTCGCCGCAAACTTGGCTATCTCAACTCAAACCCCATGTTAACCTTCGCCCCAGTGAGGGGGGGCATATGTTACCACCCTGTCGCGTTTTTCGCGTGTGAATAAAAAACCGCGGCGCGTAGCGCCGCGCCGCTTGGGGTAGCTTTTGGTACATCAATTTTGGACAATGTGTGAAATTTTTGACCCCAGGTCATGTCAGGTCAGGTCACCAGGTCAAGTTAACTGACCAAGCCTTAAAAAAAGTTTGCAATCATGTCCAGCCTGCAGTGTTAGTCAGAAACGTTTTAAACATGGTGGATTGCATGCTGTTATGGGAGCCTACAATTTGTATATCTCGGATATTTTATATCCGTGACCTAAGGTCAGGTCAGTGGCATGACCTTTCCATTACAAGTCAATGGAGAAAAATGAAAATGCCTCTAGATCCGTGTGTACGCATAGGAACAGTCCAAATATTTCAGAATCACAATGATTTAGTCCACTCGTGATGACCAAGGTGTCATTTTTGCTGATAGCCTCTAGAAAGGTCATCCGAGGTCATTTGAGGCTACAAACAGTTTTTTGCCAATAACTCGCGATTGGAAAGAGATAGAACGCTGGGGATGGTCTCATTGTGTTTGTCTTGTTGAGACGCATCGACTGATATGCAACATGACCTTTTCCGGTCAGGTCATGACCTTGACCTGAGGTCAAATTTTTAAGTTGACCTTTCAAGGTCAAATTATAGTTCATTCGACGCGTCTCGAAGAGGGGAACACGATTCTGGCAATAGAAATGTCGTGGCTTTTTGTAGTCGAAAGTTATTGTCGAAAAACACTTTTCGTAAAAACAGCTGTTTTTTTAGTTTTTGCCCTCTGGAGGCTAAACCGTTGACCTGAGGACAATATTGATAATGACCTTTTCAAAAGAAAAATCTATAAGCTATCGATTGCTTTTCCATGCGTTTTTCTAGCTACCATAGTTCCTGAGAGAGCGGCATGTTTTCTGAAAAATATAAAGACAATTGGCAAATTTTGACCTTTGATGACCTCTGGTGACCCCAATATTGCTCTAAGGTGAAAAATGACCGAAATACTTTCAAACGTACGTATTGAGAGCTATCGACTGCTTTTTACCGCGTCTTGCTAGCCCTCTTAGTTTTTGAGTTAGAGGTGGGTGGTAACATATGCCCCCCCCTCACTGGGGCGAAGTTGGCCGAGACCGCCACTGGGGCGCGGGTTAAAGGTGGGATAGTCCCTTTAAGTCAATGGGATTTCTTGAAGAAAAAATACTTCATTAAAATACAAAAAATACCCAAAATCAATTTTGCTCAAAATTCCCACGCTAGATTTTGAAAATGTTTCAGTATGATATGCACCCACATGTCGCCTACTGCACGTGGCATAGGCCATATATGGGGCGATTGAAATGCACGTGCACGCTCCGGTCTTGTTTGAGGGGACCACCTCCGTGAAAATTTGACCACTGCTGGTATGATAGCCTGTGCCGCGAAAACAATGCGTGCCAGCGAAACCAATCGAGGTCAGTCGTCAAGGGGATGCTCTAGGGTAGTTGTACACCTCATCACGTGGTGCGCGTGTTTTCGCACGTGCGCCACGTGGGTGTAGCACTTTGGGGTAGGGAGCAATTGGTGCATAATTATGCTCAGATGATAGCCTCACTGCATGGGTTTGAGCCAGAGTTCCAAGTCGGTTGCGACAATGACCAATGGTGTTGGGTCTACTACATGTCAAGCACGTGGCCGCCCGGGGTTCTCCATTCCGGAGATATTGTGACGGATAGTGAGGTAAGCCTCAATTCAAAGGTAGTGTGCCACCTTCGAATGATTTCACATTTTATTTTTCCTAGGATAAGAAGCTTCTGTTTTTACCTAATATCGCAAAGAAAATCCAAAATGGGCCTAAAATAGTGCTTTTTTCGCCTAAAGGTTTATCGGTTTTTCGATATGTATAACAACTGTAGTGGGCTGACCTGCAAACAGGCATCGGCAACAATCACGAATGCGGCACACATGTGACAATAAGCAAAGGTCATTATAGAGTTACGACGTACGGGAATGAGTTATCAGCTGTCTAATCGTAGACAACACAATGTCGAATTTGAACTGTAAGCCTGTATTGGTATTGTTTCTTTAGTCTGTCTGTCAAACATTAATTTATGGTTTGAAATATTATTTTATGTAAAATAATTGATATGAAACAGCCGTCTCTAAAGTTATGACCCCATCTCACCACATGAAAGTGGCAGAAATGACAATGATCAGCTGACGCATTTTTCTTGGCCGAAGTCAGAGCGCGCGGCCCGACGCACCACCACCGCACCACAAAGTATGAGCAGAAGCTGCGCCCAAAGCCAGGGCCCCGGTAACGTGAGGTAGCCGAGTCGGGGCAGCGTGCACTGAACCAAGCCGGGGCCGCGGCTTTGGGCGCGGTCTACCGCATCCCCGCGGGCAGCCCCGGGCTATCACATGACACCGGGAGGACGCGCGGCCCCGGCTTGGGTCAGCGCACGCTGCCCCGACTCGGCTACCTCACGTTACCGGGGCCCTGGCTTTGGGCGCGGTCTACCGCATCACCTAACAGGCGTGTTCGAAACCGCAGGAGATGATGATGAACGGGTTTATCGAAACTTGATTGGATGAGCCTATCGGTAATAGCGATTTCAGTGTGTGCATTTATTGTTCATAGTGGTGTGAAATGTGGTTGGGGTACGACCGACAACCCGTCGGGGCGAATTTCGCAGTGGGGTACTCAAAATTTGAAGAATTTAACCCTCGCATGTGTAGGGGGGGTCGGATGGACCCCCCCATGGTTTTTCGCGAATAACTCGCGTAAAAAGCCGCCGATCGCGACGAAACTTTAAGTACCCTCGCATTGATCAATTTGACACCTACCCTGAAAATTTCATGACCCTGACCCAAATGACCTTTGACCTGTGACCTCTTTTCCGAGACCATGTTTGGCCGGAATCGCGATTCGGCGTACGTCGGCTAGCATTAGCCGCGCGTTTGCAAGCTTTTCGTGGTTTCAAACGTTCAAACATGTGATTTGATGTTGCTCCCATGCATTAGGGTGGGTGTTAAGGTCACCTGAAGGTCAGGTCAGGTCATTGACCTTTGGTGACCTCGGGTGACCTCGGTTCACTTTTTCGAGTTTTACATGTTTCTAGGCTAGTTTTTTGAGCTGAATTCGAATTTAGCAACCATTTGAACATTTAGGAAGTAGTTTTGGTGCCTTCGTAACATGTTACGAAGCTGGCAGAGGCGGTTGACACGTACTACGAATACCCGTCACGACGCCTACTGATTGACCTCACCTGACCTGACCCGACCTGGTCTAAATGCTTAAAGACATCATCTGTGATCAAAACTAACACGATATTCGTGATCAGCACCCCGAAAAACCCCTTGGCAGCAACACATTACGACTTTCTAATAGGTCCCGATTTTCCCGACTTTGGGTCATTGACCTGACCTGGAAGGTCAACCAATGACCTAGGACCTTAAAATTGGGTATCATCGGCTTCCTCTCGTCACGGGCAACACGCTCGATTTTTCCGCGAAGCTCTAGCTCGATCAGGGGCCAAACGGCAAGGGGGGTCCAACCGACCCCCCCCCCCCCCCCCCTACACATTAGAAGCTGGAAAACGCCGCACACATGCGAGGGTTAAGACGTTTCCATGAGTTTTTAAGGTATGGATAAGTTCTAAAAATCCGGTTCTCCTTATCTGGGCCATTAACTCCATACGGTCCAGGAAAGCTGGCACTACCTTTAAAAATTGGCCCAGTTTGATCGGCCAATGGGATGCAATGATGGCGCGCCCAAAAGTTTGCCCATGAGCACTGACGACCTCTTTCATGTGGTACAAAAGGGTGGTCGTTATTTGTCCCTAGGCCGCACGTGGCAGGTGGCACGTGGCACCCCACCTCGAGTGACCACGTGCACTCTCAATGTAAGGCGTTTTGGCCATAACTTTGCCTTTTATGGGCCGATTTAGACGAAACTTGTAACATTGATGCATTAAAATGACCTGCACCACATACGGCGCAACGAATACAACAAAATGTGCGTCATTTTTGTCTCTAGTGCGCTACTTTAGCTAAAGTGGCTAAAGTTAAGGAATATTACGTCTGTATATTTCGACTGGCCGATTTCTTCGAAACTTGCAACGGTAGTGCACAAAACCAGGGTGCGCCACATATGAATCGAGGCATAAAATAGGCTGTTGTGCGCCATTATTGTCTCTATTGCGCCATTAACACGCGCACCGACGGGGGGAGGCGAATATCGGCCCCCCTTGAGGTTTTTCGCGAATAGCGGGAAAACCGCGGCGCATAGCGCCGCAAAATTTGGTACGGCTATTCTCTCATCAATTTTACACATGGTGTGCAAGTTTGAACCTCCTAACTTTTAACCCTCGCCCCGTGGGGGGGGGGGGCATTTTGGCCCCCCCCCCTGTGGTAGCGCCGCCAAATTTTCAGTACCTTCCCGGGCATCAATTTGACACCTTCACACCAAATTTCAAGTCTTAGGTCACCTTAGGTCAGGAGTTATCCCTCGCGGGCCCGGGGGGGGCGTTTTTCGCCCCCCTGGCGAATATTTGCGATAACTCCCGAACGCTTAGGGATAGGAAGGCGAAACTTTCAGTACATTTTCTCCCATCAATTTGACATCTTCTGAAGTAAAAAATTTGGACCTAGCCCCCTTGATGACGTCACAAGGTCCATTTTTCTAGACCCCTGCACGGCAAACTTCGGCGTCACAGACGCAAACTTCAAATAGCTGCTAAAAATAGAGTTTTAGAGATAAAGACAAATTACGAGCACGGCTGTGTAGCGTTTGACCTAGAAAAAAAATAGAAAAATAGTTTTGGTGACCTGAGGTCAGAGGTCAGGTCAACGACCCCGAAATGTGGTTTTAGTTTTTCGCAAATAACTTCGACAAAAATGGTCCTAGAGCTACGGCAGTGGTACCATCGCATTCGCCTTGTCAAGCCGCGTCGAATGATATATATTTTGTTCGGAAAAGGTCAAGTTTCATGTTGACCTCATGTGACCTCGAATGACCTCTGGTTGACCTTGACACATGAAAGGTCGTTTATGATGGATTTGTACCCGCTGATCACGAATCTGGCATCTATTTTCCTCTAAGGCTTCATTTAGAGCTTCCGGATGGCAAAATTGTCTTATTTATTATTACTAACTTGAATCAGTGAAATAGCCTCTAGCAGGGATACTCTTCTGTGACCTTGACCTTTGAGCAGCCTTGTATTGTAAGATGAACCACAAATAGGGAACTGATAAGCCTCAAAACATTTCAAAACATCTTGGAACTTAGCACGCAAGATGTGCGAAAAAGTGCCAAGTTTGAGGTCATTTTTGAGCGTGACCTTGACCTTGACCTTTAATTTAGAGCACATTTTCAGAATCCTTAGATTCTCTTCTTTCGTTTGACACTCAATTTGTTCGGTTTGATGCAGCCTGCCGTCCTCTAGAAGGCTTAATTTGATATCACTACACATGTGCCGGTTTTGGCCTTTGACCTTGACCTCTAACCTTGAAAATTGACCTGAGGTCAAAAATTTTAGGTGCATTAGAATCGTCTCGTAAGGACCTTTCGTTTGGTATCGCTTTTGTTTCCGTAGCTCCCTTATTTACGGAGTTAGACAGGGGGGGCGAAAACGCCCCCCCCCCGGGCTGCGGTGGTTGGGATTACCCCCCGGGGCCGGCCGGGTTATTGAGGTCAAACTGAGGTCATGTTCGAGCAAAAATGAGCAAAAAACATGCAATCTTGAAACGCTCACCAAATCTACAGTTATCAAGCAATTTCAAAGTTCTTTTTATGGTCTAGTGCACAAAAAGCGGCGCTACAAAACTGCTATCTCGGATTTTCAAAATTTGGGTTTTTGACCCAAAAAAAAATAAAAATTGAGAAAAAAAACGGAAAAACGAATTTAGAAAAAAAAAACGGAAAATATGTAATAGTCCCTGCGCTCTTCTATATACATACCAAATTTCAGATCGATATCTCGTTTTTTGGCCAAGTTATAGCGAAAAAACTGTTCAAAAATGATGACGTCAAATTTTCGAACTCAATTTTTAGCGATTCTAGACGACGTACGGCAAAACAAAGACCACCATTGAACTCCCCGTGACGAGCTGCATCGATTCGATACCCATTTTTTGCAAAAATATTAACATTGAAATTTGACCTAATTTGACCTGACCTTGACCTGACCTTGACCTGACCTTGACCTGATCTTGACCAAAACTTGACCTAAGCTGGCCCCAAAGGCTGCCTGACCCACATAATCGCATTTGCCATGTAAAATGGGACATAAAACATGTATCACACGACACTTTCATATTGTGACCCCCAGTGACCTGACCTCTTAGACCTGACCTGGTATCAGTGACCTCAAATAGCAAAATATGTGTTTGAAGAATATTTCCCCATCGATGATTTTCAATAAAATGCATTTTACTCGATTTTACAACGCATTTCTTGAAATGCCTGTAAACGGTGAAAATTCGACCTTTGACCTGACCTGTGACGTCATCGGTTTGACCTGGGTCAATAAAATTGGGTCACAAGGTAGTTCCCTGATAGGGCTATCCAACACCGTTTGCCGTTTGTCGCTAGGTTGCGTGGTTCTCGAGATCTTAGGGGGGCCAAAATGCCCCCCCCCCAACGGGGCGCGTTGCTTGGCAGATCCCAACGGGGCGCGGGTTAAGGTCAGGTCACCAGGTCACATTGAATGACCCAACCTCAAGTCGCTTTTTTGCAACTTTGTCACCGTGCCAGAGCTACAGTAGATGTCGGAGGCCTTTGAAGGTCGCAGGATGTTAATAGGTAAAGTAGTAGCTACAATTTTTTTATCTCGGAATTTTGATATCGGTGACCTAAGGTCAGTCAGGTCAATTTCTCGACCTCCCCATTATAAGTCAATGGGGGAAAATCAACTCCCTGTTTTTACCACTAAAACGGGTCGGAATGGCCCCATATACCATACATGACTTCATATACGATCAACCGACACTACCTTGAGGTCTGTTTTGCTATTGGACAGCTGTAAGGTCATGTGACGTCATCAAAGGTCACCAAAGGTTTTTTGCCAATAACTCCGTACAGGAACAAGATACAGCCGCGCAGATGGTCTCATTGTGTTCAGCTGGTCAAGACGCATCAAATGATATACATGATGACCTCGAGGTCACGTGACCTGAGGTCAACCTTTGACCTTGACGTTTCGAGATCAACGTATATATCATTCGATGCGGATTGACGAGAGGATCACGATGGTGCCCTTCGATTGTTCCTATCTTGACTAATCCGAAAGTTATTCGAGAAAAACTCTCTCCATATCTAGCGCCGCCATTTTGACTTTTTGACCCCTGTGACGTCATCTTTGACATGACCTGAAAATGACCTCAGTAAAAATTGTAGACCATTTTTAAAAATGTAGACAGGCGGTCATCCGCCCCCCCCCCCTGTGTTGGTACGAAGTTGGCGCAGACCCCCGTCGGTGCGCGGGTAAGTGCCTAAATGGGCTAAAATTAAGGAATCTTTTATCAGTTTCATGTATTAATAAATTACTGTCAGGTACGCATATACATACATGTAACGCCTCGCGTCACTTTGGTCTTAATTGCGTTGGCGTTTCGGGCGTGCGTTTTGCGCGCGTTGTTTGCGTTTTGCGGCGGACGGGCGTTTTTGCTGTGTTTGTGCTTAGCGGCGGCCGGGCGGTTGATGCGGGCGTTTTTGCGTCCTTTTCTATGTGAGGTTTGTTTTCTGTTTGCGGCGGCCGGGCGTTTTTTTGCTGTGTTTGCGTTTGGGGGCTGGCGGGCGATTTTTAGGCGTTTTCGGTTGGTGGTTAGCGTGCGTGCGATGCGGGCGGTTTATTTTTTTGCGGCGTTTTTTTGCGTTTTTTTGCGGTTTGCGTGGGCGATTTTTTCGACGTATGCGTTGGCGTTTCGGGCGTGCGTTTTGCACGTTTTGCGGTGTTTGCGTTCTGCGGCGGGCGGGCATTTTGTGCTTTTTGCAGTGTTTGTGTTTGGCGGCGGGCGTGCGGGCGATGCGGGCGTTTTTTTGCGTCGTTTGCGGTGTTCAATTTGTTGGCGGTTGGTGGCGGTTGGGCGCTTTATAGGCGTTTTCAGTTGGCGGTTAGCGTGCGTGCGATGCGGGTGGTTTTGCGTTTTTTTGCGGTTCGCGGCTGGCGGGCATTTATTTGTTTTTTCTTGCGATATTTGCGTTGGCGTTTCCGGCGTGCGTTTTGCACGTTTTGCGGTGTTGGCGTTTTGCGGCGGGCGGACGTTTTTCGCAATTCAAAGTCCCAACCTTCGGGCCGCAGCGCTGCTCGAAAAGCGCTGCCCTCGAGTACAGTGGCTAATGTTTGTGTAGCATGTAGGTAGCATGGCACATATATGTCGGCTGAATAGTTATCATTGAAGCTGATACGTTATGTGCTATGTTTCACCATTCACCAATCACCATTCAGAAGTAATAGTACGCGTTTCCTCAACATATTCTCACCGGTAACGTATAGCGTCCTCAGTGACGTCGGCAGCAGCTGCAGCCACCGCCCCGTTCCGAAGGACGGGACCCTGACGGTCAGCTCCTCCAAGCGGGGAAGACTCTGCAGGAGCGCCGTCAGCTGATCCTCGCCAAGGGCTGACGGAGCGTCGAGCTTCGTCATGGTTACAAGGCCGAGCGCCTCTCTAAGCGTTTTAAATACACTGGCGATCGATGGCTGGGGCTCCGTCTGTACTGTGACGTCATTGACTGTCGATGATTGGGGCTCCGTCTGTACTATGACGTCATCGGCCATTTTTCTAGCTCTACTGAAAAAAAGAACAGAAGTCGATAAATCTACTGATCAGGCATAACAATTCCGCATTTATTGTCGGCTCATTTGATATTTCGATATACATTTCCATATCATCGTCGTCAGTCATGGTATCGTCAAATCTAATCGGTTGCATAAAATCGTTCAAAGTTGATTTGATACGACTCTGAACGATTTGATACGACCGATTAGATTTTGTGACACGATTGCTGATGAAGACATGTAAATACGTGCGGGATATAATGCCCCAAACTAACCAACTGTATACAGATTGCAGGACGTCTGTCGAAAACTGGAACAATACGATCGAGACTAAACCGCTGACTTGCAAAAGATAGTACGAATTCAAGACATGTTTCTTTAATTGCGCGGAAATTACAAGAACAAGTTACTCGACCTTCAAAGACCTGGTGATGTTTTATTTCTTACACCTTCTACAATGAAAGTTTACTTCTCACCATGACAGCTCTCCGAAATCTCTCAGCCCCCACAGCCACCCCTGCTGCCTCCCAGTCTCACCCCTGGGGACGGCCGGATGGCGCCGCTCGCCGGCGGACCTCCTGCCGCAGATCCTCCACCACGGTCTGGCGAGTGGTCCGCTCTTCGATAACTGCCTGCTCCAGGCGGACCACCGCACCGGCCACCACTTTGCTCAGTGAGGCCATCTCCCGGCGAAGGGCGGCCAGGTCTTCACGCACATCTGTCATCTCCATCTGGAATGCAGAATTACAGTTTTTTTTTCGTTTCTACTCATCATATAAAGGTGACATGGTGCGTAGTGTTACGTGGCACGCATTACGTCATGTCTTGCAGCTTTGTGTCTAATCACGTCACAAAACGACATGTCGTATCGTATTACGACATGTTTTGTCATGCAACCCGCATTGTTGCATATCAGGCAAACAAGCTTGGCAGGCAGGCAGACAGGTCTTAGGTAACAATGCAGAAATTTACGATCGTTTCTAGTGTTTTGCAAAAAAAAGAGATAATAAAGAAACGTTATTACTACGTATGTTTACCCTTGGCCGGGCATTTTTCATAACGCGGACGGTGAGGGTAGAGGGGCTGGTACGACCCCTGGCGATTACCTCCTAATGCACTTAGAAACACCAGCTGTATAGGGTGTTTAGGATGGATAGGATGTATAAGATACAGACAGTCACACAGCAGGACTGACACAGTCACACAGCAGTACCTCGGCTAAGGAATTTCGACTGGGGAGATGGGGACAAACCCGACTCCACAATGTCATATTATACCACCTAATATACACCGTATAAGCGGACCTTCACACCACACCTAACATACATACCATATACCGTAGGTAAAGGTATACCAAAATCCTGCCTAATCAGTTATGCATACCTAAACATGTCTAAACAAACTTCTACCAAAGGTTTGGAGGCCAGCGTAGGGCCCTCAGAAGCCGAAGTCGAGCCGTCGGAGGCTAGCATGGTCATTTAGAGTCCGCTTTGGGACCTTCGTGGGGCCCAAAGAAGTCAGTGCGTAGCCCTTTTAGACCAGCGTGGGGTAATATAAGGGCAGCGTGGGTTCCTCTAAGACGAGCGGCGTGGGGTCTTCTGAGGCCAGATTGGGGCCCACTGGGAACAGCTCAGCTTGGGGCTATCTAAGGACAATGTAGGCCCTCTTAGGTTAACGTGGGGCCCCCTGTCCTCTGAAGTTTAAGGTTGGAGCTGGGACCTCAGAGGCTGGCGTTGGGCCATCAGAGGCCACCTCGAGGGCCTCGACGGTCAGACTGTAGCTCTTATGCATGTTTAACCCACGAGCCGCTGGGGGGGGGGGGGGGGGCATAAAATTGCCCCCCCCCCTTTACGTTCTGTGGAATATCTCCGAAACCTGATAAGCTACTAATGTGAAACTCAACGTAGTTTCAAATGACTACCTAGGCAATGTTTGAGCAAATTCTGGTGGTTGTAGCACTTAAGATGACGTCACAGTGACTCATAAGATATTGTCGTTTTCCGATACGGACCGTTTCTGATGTCGCTGAGCATGAAACTCAACTGTAAATGAACTAGACAGCACCTGCTCTCATCCTGAAACACCTAAGTACACTTCCATCTAGTTCCTGACCAATAATCGGCCCTTTATATACGGTCCCATATTTCTGATATATCGTGAGGAAACTGAGAGTCGCAAATCTATAATTTTACTTATGACGTCACTGTGACGTCATTTCAGATGAGATCGACACTGTGCCGGCTGCTTAGATGTAGGCAGCCGGATAAGTGTCACGTGATTATGTCACGTTCTGTGTTATTTGTGTTGTGTGTGATAGTGAGTGAAAAATAGAGATTAGCATCACGCCACATGGTGTCAGAAGTGAAAGTATCTTATTTGTAAATATTTTGTATTTTTCACATAGACCTGAAATGATAAACTTTCGATTGGAACAAAATAACTGATATACTTTCATGCAATCACTGCTATGGCCAACTTGCCTCTGCCAGGTCCGTTAAAACTGAGACAAAACCACGATAATTTAGACACAACATGGAAGCTATGGCATCGACAGTGGAAAAACTACTCCATTGCCACAGGCTTACAAGAGAAGCCAGATGAGGTACAGGTTGCCACATTCCTGACGTGCATCGGTCCGGAGGCTCTGCTGATATTGGATGGTCTGTGCACAAGTGAAGAAGAACAGGCATCCGTGTCTTCGGTCGTAGCAAAGTTCCAAGCCTACTGCGTGGTCAAACCAAACGAAACGTACGAACGGTACAAGTTTAACATACGTAAGCAAGAAAACCAGGAGAAGGTGGACGAATACGTTACAAGCCTGAGACAACTAGCAAAAACATGCAACTTTGGATCCCTGGAGGAAAGTCTAATCCGAGACCGGGTGATTATCGGTATACAAGACGACAACGTCAGACGAAGGCTTCTACAAGAAAATGAGTTGACAAATACTTCAAGTACCAAAGACGAGACTAGTCTCCAGGTGGACGCGTCTCAAGAGGGGCTTGGTGCGTGTCTAATGCAATGCGGTCAGCCAGTCGCCTATGCCTCTCGAACGCTCACCAACGCTGAGAGACACTATGCCCAAATCGAAAAAGAAATGCTCGCGATTGTCTACGGACTGAACAAGTTCGAACGGTACACCTTGGGAAGAGAGGTGACAATACAGTCGGACCACAAGCCATTGGAACAGATCCAGCTCAAAAGCCTCGCTGAAACACCGAAACGCTTGCAACGGATGATGCTAGCGGTGCAGAAATTCGACTTCCATATAGAGTACAAAAGGGGAGTTGACATGCATCTAGCCGATACACTTAGCAGAGCTCAGCTCCCGGATACGAACACGGAACATCTGGATGAAATATACTATGCTTCACTTGGAAGATGCCAAGAAGAAGCTAACATAGAACAACTGGAGATAGAAGACTACCTGCCGATATCTGACAAAACGGCTATTTTCCTGAGAACAGAGTCAGAAAACGACATGGAAGCATGCACACTCGCAGAACTCATCAGCAAAGGATGGCCAAAACATAAAAGTGATGTACCGATGGAAGCACGCAGGTATTTCGATCTCAGGAGCACGTTATCTGTCAACAAGGGAGTAATATTTAAAGGTGATCGAATTTTCGTACCTGTCAGCGCAAGGCCCAGCATGCCCCGCTCAGAACTACCTGTATCAGGAACCCGTGTGCGCCGGCTGTCACCTCGGCGACCCTGTGTCTGATGGCGGAGAGGAGGGGTGTGCTGCGCCGTGAGGGGAGATCGCCGGCCTTCCGCGCACTTGACAGGAGGGTGAGGGCGGCGATCCGGCGCGACTGCCGGGCGGACATGGGGGCGAGACTGCGTGATAAAGGTAGCAGTTCTCTTTATCGCATTGTCCGCCCGCTGGTCGCCAGTAAGCGAAGTGACACCGCAACCCTCCCCACCGCCACACCTGATGAAATGAACTCATATTTTGTCGACGTCGGCCCACGTGTCGCGGCTAGCCTGGCTGGCTCCGGGGTGCCGCCCGACGTTCCGTGCCGCCTGCCGCGTGTTGATGCGTGTGGTTTTCGGGTCGCCGAGGTGACATTGGCGGAGCTGCGGGGGGTGGTGTTCTCGATGAAGCGTTCCGGTGCGTGTGGACCTGACGGCGTCTGTATTCGCATCCTGCTCCTTTCTTTCGAAGCCATTGGTCCCATCCTGCTCCATGTTGTCAATGCCTGTCTTTCCACCTGTGACTATCCCGATTCTTGGAAGCACTCCCTTGTCCATCCCATTTTCAAGTCCGGTGATCCTGATCTGATCTCCAACTACCGTCCTATTTCGATCGTCCCCACCATAGCCAAAGTTGTCGAGCGCCTAGTGCACCGACAACTTTCCGCCTACATGTGTGACAATCACCTCCTTTCCTCATCCCAACACGGTTTCCGTTCTCTCCATTCCACCGAAACCGCTCTGCTCTCTGTAACCAACCGCACTTTTTCCAACATGGACCGTGGTCTCATCTCCCTCCTCTGCCTTCTGGACCTCAGTAAATGCTTTGACGTCATTCCGCACTCACTGCTAATTTCCAAGCTCCAGCTCTATGGTATCCACCCGACCTGGTTTTCGTCCTACCTTACCGGTCATACTCAGTCTGTCTGCATCTCTTCTCCTTCCGGTGGCAGAGTGGTTTCGAAGCCCCTTCCTAACACCATTGGTGTCTTCCAAGGATCAGCCCTCGGTCCTCTGTTATTCACCATTTTCGCCAACGACCTCAGTCTGCACGCGCCGGGCGCTCATGTGACCCAGTACGCTGACGATACCCAAATCTATCTCCGATACCAAACAAAACCTTCCTAACCTTATCCAACGCATGGAGTCTACTCTCACCTCCTTGGCATCGTGGTTCCATGCCCACGGACTTAAACTCAACACATCCAAAACGGAAATCCTCCTCCTTGGCACCCGACAGAATACCAGAGATCTCCCTCCTGTCAGCGTACGGGTCGGTGGCGGGACCGTTCAGGAGAGCCCACATGTTAAAAACCTGGGGGTCATTTTTGACCGCCACCTTACGTGGGATGCCCATGTCAATGACGTGGTGCGCAGATGTGTCGGCCTCCTGATCGGTCTCCGCCACCTGAGGCGCCTCCTCCCGCGGCGGGCGCTTCTTACAATCGTGCAGGGCCTGGTCGTCTCGCGCGTGAGATATTGTCTGTCTGTGTACGGGAACGGCTCCGCGGCTAACGACTTAAGACTGTTAAAGGTTGTGAATTTTGCCACCAGAGTAGTAGCCGGTCTCCGCAGATACGATCATGTGTCTCGCGCGCGGGGCGACCTGGGCCTGCACACACCGCGCCAGATGTGTGACGCGCAGACTGCGATTGTGGCACACAGGGTGCGTGCCCTGGGGGAGCCCGAGGAGCTCGCCTCACTGTTCGTTTCATTCGCTGATGCACGACAGTGTGATCGTTCTACCAGACAGGACGGGGACCTGCGTCCGCCAGCCACCAGAACAGCGGCCGGGCGGCGAGGTTTTGCCTACCGAGCTGCATCGCTTTTAAACTCTCTACCTAATGATGTGACACGGCTCGAGCCATCAGCTTTTAAGCAGGCTGCAAAACGTATATTTTATTCGGAGTGAGTGTGCGTGGGTTTGGTGTTACGGGTGTGTGTATGTGTGGGTGTGAGTGTGTTGCTGAGCCAGACGATTGTTATGTTCTACCTTGTACCATTTTGACTCTCCCAACCGTTTTATTGATTGACAATGGACACGTAATAGCCACTCTGTTGTGGAGTGTCTGCTGAAGTGAATATAATACATGCTGGAACGCGTGCACTTGTCGCATGCTGGAGTGCAAACGTGCATGCGTAGAGCAAGAGAAGCCCTGTACTGGCCAAACATGAACGATGACATAAAAGACTATGTCTCCAAATGTGCAGCATGTGCGGCTTATCAGCCAGCCCAACAGAAAGAGACACTCATATCCTACAAAGTACCAGCAAGACCATGGGAGAGGATCGGCTGTGACCTCATGGAGTTTGCAGGCTGGTCATATCTAGTCACTGTAGATTACTATTCCGACTTCATAGAATGCGACAGAGTGCACAACAAGACCACGAAAGAAATCATCAGACTGCTAAAAGGACATATGGCACGCTATGGTATTCCAATGGAGCTCGTCAGCGACAATGGCCCTCCCTTCAACTCAAGGGATTTCAGGGAGTTCGCTGAGATGTACGAATTCAAACACACGACGAGTTCTCCCGGATATCCACAGTCTAACGGAAAGGCTGAAAACGCGGTGAAGCAAATGAAGAGAATGATGACAAGAACATGCGAGACAAAATCAGATCCATATCTAGCATTACTAGAAATGCGAAACCTACCGTCAGAAAATGTCGGCAGTTCCCCGGCGCAACGACTCATGGGACGGCGTACTCGAACTATGCTACCCATCCATGGAAAACTGCTCAATCCCGAAGTACCGCTTGGTGCAGAAAGGCGCCTTCAGGAAAGAAAAGAAAAGCAGCAGAAATATTATAACAGAACTGCAAAAGATCTCCCCCCCCCCATGCAGACCAGCACGCCGGTGCTGATGGCACCGAGACCCGGCCAGCAAAAATGGAGACCCGCCGTAGTTGTAAGTCGAGACAGCAACCGATCCTATGCAGTCAAAACAGAGGATGGACGAGTGTACCGAAGAAATCGACGTCATCTGCGGAAGTACAGCCCCTGTCAGGACACAACGGACTCGACAAAGAGAAGAGAAACCAGCGACGGAAGCTTGTACCTAAGAGTGCCACCACGCAAAGAGGCAGCAGCACCACCTCAGGTTTCCCGGAGAGGACCGGAACCTCAGATCACTGGGAACCAGAGATCTCGGTCACCGTATATGCTGAGGAGTAGGTCACATCAGAAATGAAAAACGGAGGATGTGCCGGCTGCTTAGATGTAGGCAGCCGGATAAGTGTCACGTGATTATGTCACGTTCTGTGTTATTTGTGTTGTGTGTGATAGTGAGTGAAAAATAGAGATTAGCATCACGCCACAGACACCAAATTTGGACACAACCTCGGCTAGGTATTCAGGAAGATATGTGCTTCTCTATCTCGTCGCGTTGCAATGATATCGTCGCAGAAGTAAAGGGGGCAGCTATATGCCCCCCCCCCCACAGTGGCCGGCGGGTGGCGCGGAGGCCCAGTGGCCGCCGGGTCCTTTAACCCGCGCCCCGTTGGGCTCTGCCGAGCAACGCGCCCGGTTGGGGGGGCCATTTTGGCCCCCCCCCCTAAGATCTCGAGAACCACGCAACCTAGCGACAAGCGGTAAACGGCGTTGGATAGCCCCAACGGGGAACTACCTTGTGACCCAATTTTATTGACCTAGGTCAAAGCGATGACGTCACAGGTCAGGTCAAAGGTCCAATTTTCACCGTTTACAGGCACTTCAAGAAATGCGTTGTAAAATCGAGTAAAATGCATTTCATTGAAAATCATCGATGGGGAAATGTTCTTCAAACACATATTTTGCTATTTGAGGTCACTGATACCAGGTCAGGTCACAGAGGTCAGGTCACGGGGGGGGGTCACAATATGAAAGTGTCGTGTGATACATGTTTTATGGTCCATTTTACATGACAAATGCGATTATATGGGTCAGGCAGCCTTTGGGGCCAGCTTAGATCACGTTTTGGTCAAGGTCAGGTCAAGGTCAGGTCAAAGTCAGGTCAAATTAGGTCAAATTTCAAAGTTGATATTTTTGCATAAAATGGGTATCGAATCGATGCAGCTCGTCACGGGGAGTTCAATGGTGGTCTTTGTTTTGCCGTACGTGGTCTAGAAGTGCTAAAAAGTGAGTTCAAAAATTTGACGTCATCATTTTTGAACAGTTTTTTCGCTATAACTTGGCCAAAAAACGAGATATCGATCTGAAATTTGGTATGTATATAGAAGAGCACTGGGACTATCACATATATTCCGGTTTTTTCGAAATTCGGAAAAATTTTGGATTTTTTCAAAGTTTTTCTAAAAAAATCAATTTTTTGATTTTTTTTTGTCAAAAACCAAAAAATTTGAAAATCCGAGATAGCAGTTTTGTAGCGCCGCTTTTTATCTACTAGACCATATAAAGAACTTTGAAATTGCTTGATAACTGTAGATTTGGTGAGCGTTTCAAGATTGCATGTTTTTTGCTCATTTTTGCTCGAACATGACCTCAGTTTGACCTCAATAACTCCTGACCTAAGGTGACCTAAGACTTGAAATTTGGTGTGAAGGTGTCAAATTGATGCCCGGGAAGGTACTGAAAATTTGGCGGCGCTGCGCGCCGCCGTTTTCTTGCTATTTAGGAAAAACCACAGGGGGGGCCAAAATGCCCCCCCCAATGGGGCGAGGGTTAAACATGGATTACACGACACTTTTATATTGTGGTCCTCAGTGACCTGACCTCTGTTACCTGACCTGGTATCAGTGTCCTCAAATAGCAAAATATGTGTTTGACGCGCAATTCTTGCGCCCCTTCGGGGCGAGGGCCTTCGCCACAGTGGGGGTGCATATTAGAGTTGCAAAGTTTTCCCTATGGGCTGCTACCGGCACCGCCCCGCCCCACAAAAATTTTCTGGGATACCGGCATGCTACCACGCCCCAAGCAAAAACACCGCCAAATTACCGGCATACTAAAAACCTGCATTCTTGATTCTGGCTTACCCCTACATGAGATGCCACATTTTGGCAATTTCAGTTACCGCCCCACCCAGCAGCCACCCATTGTCCAACCAAAACTCCAGCAGCCTGATTTTGGCTGAGTTGCCCCCACAAATACCACAATTTTGAAACTCAATTCCAGTTTACAGCTGTTAAAATATCACCTGTAATCAAAGAGGTATTGCCTACAAAAAGCCTACACACATTCATCAAAAAAGCAAGGTCAAAAAGAGCTTGAATTACTGAAATGTGTTCCTGAAGACTGCACAGTGAGCAGCAATCAGATTTACCACAAGCGTTCTTATTTTCCACATTACCCTAAAATGAACTATAGCTAGTCATAAATCACAATATAAAAAACTACAGATTTGGCCATGTTCCTAACTGAGGAAGCGAGATCAACATCTGCTTTTTCCTATCCGCCATGGCTTGGCTCGTGAGTAAGATACGAATCATGTAAAAATATGTGTTAATAACTCACTTGTCCTGAGAAGTCACCAAATAATATGTATAAAAACGATATAATATCCTCTCCCATCTCAAACGCGGGAACAAACACAAGGATATAAAGGATCGAAACAGATGCGCCATAACACAGTTTTTAACCAGCTGGTTAAAACACTGCAAAAAAAAGTTTTAGGACTGCAAACTACTGCCTCGTGAATGATTTTTTGATAAAAATCATCCAACACGATATTAAAATTCAATAAAATCAACACTGTGAGTGTTATTCACTACTAGAAAATCCACTTCTCTTGAGTAATTCAACCAAAAGGGCATATGAATAAATATTACGTCATCAGCTTACATCTTTTTTTAGGGGACAGAGGATCTTAAAAGTCAACCCTTGGTTGCTTGATCAGCTGATCATATTGCGCCACTTTGTATTCATTTGGTGTGCATGTTGTGTTTTCTTGTAAAGATAAGACAAAATGCCAGTTTAATTCATTTTCATTTCATTTTGGGACTGAAGTTAGGATCAGGGCTTCCTAACACCTGCCTTTTCAGCTGGATTTTCAGTGTCAAATTCTTTGTAGAGTATCTCAGACCACATCTCAGGACTCAAGGCCAGTTTCCAAACAATGTGTTTTGTGTTGTTTTGATTCTGCCTTTTGCCTAGGGAATGTTGCCATTAACATTAATTTATTTTATTGTATTATACCTATTACCTACCATTAGACTTACTAATTGGTTGTGCTTTTGCAACATGAATGAGCATTCTTCCTTTGATAGACCAAAGTAGATTCTTGACAATTCTTATTAGAGCCAAACCTGTGAAATGCTGAGGCTCATGTATTGTGTACAAATACCCTTACCAATGAAACTTCTACCACAAAATGTATTTTGCAGTGGCTAAGATTGCTGTTATTACAATTCAATAGCCTCTTAGTGTCCAAAGTTTGAATCATATGCTGATAATTTTTTTGTGCAAAATAAAAAATACCGGCATGCTACCGGCAGGATATGCCAAATACCACGAAAAAACCTGCGGTAGTGAAAAATTACCGGCATGCCGGTAGTGCGGTAGGGAAATTTTGCAACTCTAGCCCGCGAGTTGCTGGGGGGGGGGGGCGTTAAACGCCCCCACTTTTTTCGCCGGGCCATAGCATAAAAACGGCGCGCCGCAGGCGCGCCAAATTTTGGGTACCTGTAGGGAATTGATTGAAGTTTATTGTGACAAAGTTTCAAAAAAATCGGTCGGAAAATTTTTGAGATATCGAGGTTTTAGTGACGTCATGATTTCTGAGTTCTCGACCAAAAACGGCATATGTTCAAAAATCATATAAAATCACAGAATAGACATACAGACATGCCGTAAACGCCATTAGACTACCAATACCATGATCAATCAAATGGCTATCTTCGATTATTGATTATCGTTCCGCATTTTCCATAATCTTGAACTGAATCTTGGCAATTTTTCGTGACTACTTCACGACCATGATACATGAATTTCTTAAATTGAACTTTTTGAGCCAAACACGTACACATATGATAAAATGAATGTCACCATCGTGTTCTACGCCCCAAATTACCTATAAAACATGTGTCACAGGCTGCGAATATCAGTTTTGATTTTCGGGGATATGTGCCTACCCGGTTGACATGACCTTGACCCTGACCTATGCTTGACTGACCCCTACATGGAGCTGACACTCTTGTAGGCCTTATAAGATGGATTGTGCACCGTTTTGACAGAGTTTATGGCGAGAGGCGCCCATTGCGAAGTCCTGAAGTCCATGCTACTGAAAGCCCGATTTTAGGTGTTTGACCTGACCTTGACCCGACCCGTGACCTCAAAATTCAATTTTAAAGTACTCATCTGAAGCGTCTCGTCGCGCTCTTTCGTTTGCCGCCTCGTGCGTTTCGCTGCGCCTATTGGTTCTCGAGTTATCGGCTGGGGGCGTTTAACGCCCCCCCCCCCCCCCCCAGCAAACGGTGGGTGGCGAAATACCCCAGCAACTGCCGGGCTAGTGCATATGTTACCACCCTGTCGCGGTTTTTGCGTGTGAATAAAAAAACCGCGGCGCGTAGCGCCGCGCCGCTTAGGGTAGCTTTTAGTACATCAATTTTGAACAATGTGTGAAATTTTTGACCCCAGGTCATGTCAGGTCAGGTCACCAGGTCAAGTTCTAAAAAAAGTTTGCAATCATGTCCAGCCTGCAGTGTTTGTCAGAAAGGTTTTAACCCTATTCCTGGCGGAGGGGGGGGGGGGCCTCAGGAGCCCCCCCTGAGGTTTTTTGGTTATTTCTCCCAAACGCTTTGAGCTAGGAAGCTCAAATTTTCTGACTTTTCCTAAAAGGCTTTTACGCAACATTTCTGAAAATTCTGAGTTGATCTGACCTCAGGTCAGGTCACCAGAGGCGGTTTGGTGACCCTACCTGAGAAAAGTTTGCAATCACGCCAGAACTAGAGTTTTTGACCGATCAATTTCTTCTCTTCAGGCTTTAGTTAGGGTACCAGTATGTGCAATTTGTTTATCTCAGAATTTTCATATCTGTGACCTGAGGTCAGGCCAGACTCGTGACCTTTACATTGCAAGCCTATGGGAAAATATTGAAACGCCTCCTGCTTCGTGTAACCGAGTCAAAACCACCCAATTCTTTCAGTATTATGGAAGATTATCTCATCGGTGATGATCCTGGTGCCGCTAATTGACAGGGGCACCGGCAAAGGTCATCTGAGGTCATGTGACGTCATAAATCGTTTTTCTGTCAATAAATCACGACATGATGGTGCAAAAGACTTGTAAGTGGTACCAAACTGCTCGCCTGGTCAAGGCGCGTCGTTTGGTATGCAGCATGACCATACCCCACAACCTCATTGATGAATGACCTGACCTTGACCTCAGGTCAAATTTCAAATTGACCTGTGAAGGTCATCACATACTTATTTCGCATCGCCTCGGCGAGAGCAACAAAAATGTATTGGTTTTATGTCTCTATGTTTCTTAGTTTAAAAGTTATATAGGTAACTAATTCCAAAACATTTTATCGTTGATGACCTCTGGTGACCTCAATATTGACCTGACCTGAAAATGTTTTATGTAAAAGTTGTAGATCTTTAAACGACCTATCAAACGCCGTTCGCTGTTTGTCGCTGCGATGTGTAGTTTTTGAGATCTGAAGGGGGGCCGAATCGCCCCCCCCCCCCGCCAGTTTCTTGTCCCGGCGGAGCCCGCCAGGAATAGGGTTAAAGGGACTGTCCCACCTTAACATTAAAATTGAGTTGAGATAGCCATCTTGATGGGCGTTCTTTGAAAATCAGAGCCGTGAAAACCGTTTCTCCAGCAATTACTTCATCGCAAATAAAATTGTGTTTGATTTTGACATCTGTGCAAATAAGTGCCACAATGTATTGGTATTGGCACTTAAAACCTGTGACGTCACCGCCTTTTCCGAAGTTTCTGTATCTGTCGACTTGTTTTTTATTGAAACCTTGAAAAATAACAACGCCTCTTGGAACAGCGCCCATTCGTTCCGGTGCCACGAGGTGGAGAAATAAATTGATATGCCAAACTGATTCTAATAGTCTTCTAATTCTTGTAGTATTTTTATTTTTGTATTTAAATAGTTAAGAGGCCGTCCTAAATGTGACTGAAGAATGCAAGAGCCATGAACTTATCAATGGCAGGTGTCAAGTTCAAGTGTGCAACTCTCTCAAATTAATCATAGTATCAAAATGATAAATGATTTGCTCACTTTCAACTCCATAATCAAGACATGCTCTGAGGAGTCCACAATCTATTGATGGTGACAACTAAGGAAGAGACAATGAATGTTCACCTTTTTATTTCTGAGCATCCAAGACGACTAACCTTGAGCCGTTAAACATTGATAATACCCTGTATGCTGAAGTGTGGGTGGCCTGAGGTCGACCATGCCTAGTAAAGAACTGTTGTTTGTGTAAACACCATGCAGAGGCGTTTTGAAATAAATTTTAGTGATGTAATGTATCATTCTTTGAACTGAGTTGCTGATGGCGGATGAAAGCGGAAGTGCTGCATGTTGAATCAGAAATGCTCTGTTGCGCTTTTAAGCTTATGTTAGATTTTATAGATGGCTTAGTTTTCCTGCAGATTTCATCTTAAAGCTGTCAAAAGTGTTTTACCTTTGTTTCCTGGGAGCAGATCCAGCTACTAACATGAGCATGGGTATGGGCCTTTGTACCACAGTCGCTGCGCTGCTTGTCAAAACCTAGGTAATGTGCTTTGTTAGGCCATGCTGTGCATTTTTTAAACCTTTAGAGTACTTTGTGATCATTGACACACATATTGCACCTGACAAACAGCAGCAAAATCACACCCCATCCTTACCTCTGTGCAGTGTCACCCAACAGACAACAGGGCTTCAAAACAGGCAGGTTCCGCATTCAAGTCGCTTCTTGCAACTATGTGACTAATGTTAGGACAATAGACGTGCTGTACAGGGAAGGTGTGTTCTGTGTAGCTCTTGAAAAATGAAGTCATGCCTAAAATTCAGTTTAGAATATTACAATTACAAATAACTTGGATAAAAGTTGCAAAACATGAACTCTGACTGGTCAGTTGAAAAGTCTTGAGTCAGTGAACCACGCCTGGGCTGGAGGTGGTCAGTTCTCTGGCATGCGCGACCTCGGACAGGAGCTGTGGGACTTGTACATGGACAAATTGAATAGATGCTAGCCTAGATCATGTCGTGGCTGCAGTCCAAGACATGTTCACTAGTTGCCGTTGCTGCCGCCGCCTGCTGCTGCCCTGCGTGCCGGCTGGCAGCTCACTGCTGGACTGTTTGCGCGCCAGGCATCTTACTGGACGAGTGGGGTAGGTCGCAGATCTTTGAGAGTGAAACGTTTGGTCTAAACGTAGCTGAAACTCTTACAAATAATCTAACAAAAAGGCAAAATTTCAGAGGACTCCATTGGTGTCTCAGTGGTGACTGGTGACAATCAGAACTTGATCAGAACTGTTATCATGCTGAATGCTGAAACTGAGAATAGGGCTGAGCTGGTGGGCTAGAATTTAATATGCATGCTTACAAGGTCCCCAGTTAATCCACAAATTTGTCAGACTTGCCTGTAGGCAAATTTATGCAGATGAAATGTTTCTGGCAGATAGCCCTGAAGCAAAATGCTATTCAAGCTTGTTCCGCAGCTCGTTGCGTTCCACATGAGCCACTAAATCAGAGTCACACAGCTCTGCCAAATGTGCTGAAAGGCCACGATTCTTCCAATAGGTAGGTATATTTATTATTTTTCACAGACACAACAAAAATACAAATGCAGGTCACTACAATTCATTCTGATTCAATTACAATTGCTGGAATGTGTTTTGCAGACTTATTATATTGAATCTTAAACAGACTATATTTAATTACTTTGCTCATGGGCCCAGGCTAGTACTGCAGAGTATGGCTCGCAGGTCGCCAAGGAGCACAGGCCCAACTCCCAAGTTCAAAATTGACACAAACCCTTCAAACAGAGCCCGAAAATTCACACCAAAGGGGGCTGAGAGAACACAAAAAATGCACCAAACCCCAAAATGGCCAGTCAAAATCTGCACTGACATCAAATCCCCACAATGCTACACATCTGCACCACAGCAAGCCAAATTCGCACCCCGCTACGCTAAATCTGCACCACACTAAACCAAATCCGCACCGCATCACACTCAAATCCGCACCAGACGAAGGAGTCCACACTGACAAAATCTAGACAAAATTGCCATACTCTGCAGTCTGGCTCATGGCTATATCCATTGTGATTCTTAGGTCTGATTATTGAAGTTGAGCTCACTTCCATCATCCATGTGCCCAAGACATTGTGGGCAGCATCAATAATCAAGCATCAAATATCTTGCTTTTGCTTATTTAGGAGCATTCTATAATCTTTTAAAAATGATAAATAAGGCCTTGTTGATATTCTTTAAAGTTTGCGACCTTCTTCTTGACAAAGTTCAAGCTTCAATTTTCCAATTTTCATTTCAATCCTTTCCATGAACATTGAACATGTTACTAAAATACCAAGTTTGATTTCATGCGCAATGTTTGTACTATACGCGGCAGAAGCGTAACAAAACTTTGTGCCACCGATTTGGCAGCTAGGAAAAAAAACTTTGCACGATAAAAAAACAATCATATGACGTAATCGATCCAAAAGCTTTAAATTGGAATTTTTAAACAATTAGCCAACTATGGGCCGAATATTTGCCAATTTCGTGTAAAGGGGTCCCTAATCTATGTCTTGCAACACAAGAACAGTATATCAAAGCAATTTTTTGAAGGTGGGACAGTCCCTTTAACCCTCTCATGTGTAGGGGGGGTCGAATGGACCCCCATGTTTTTTCGCGAATAACTCGCGTAAAAAGCGGCCGATCGCAACGAAACTTTCAGTACCCTCGCATTGATCAATTTTACACCTACCCTGAAAATTTCATGACCCTGACCCAAATGACCTTTGACCTGTGACCTCTTTTTTCGAGACCATGTTTGGCCGCAATCGCGATTCCGCGTATGTCGGCTCGCATTAGCCGCGCGTTTGCAAGCTTTTCGTGGTTTCAAACGTTCAAACATGTGATTTGATGCTGCTCCCATGCATTAGGGTGGGTGTCAAGGTCACCTGAAGGTCAGGTCAGGTCATTGACCTTTGGTGACCCCGGGTGACCTCGGTTCACTTTTTCGAGTTTTACATGTTTCTAGGCTAGTTTTTGGAGCTGAATTCGAATTTAGCAACCATTTTAACATTTACGAAGTAGTTTTGGTGCCTTCGTAACATGTTACGAAGCTGGCAGAGGCGGTTGACACGTACTACGAATACCCGTCACAACCCCTGCTGGTTGACCTGACCTGACCTGACCCGACCTGGCCTAAATGCTTAAAGACATCATCTGTGATCAAAACTAACACGATATTTGTGATCAGCACCCCGAAAACCCCTTAGCAGCCACACTTTACGACTTTCTAATAGGTCCCGATTTTCCCGACTTTGGGTCATTGACCTGACCTGGAAGGTCAACCAATGACCTAGGACCTTAACCCTCGCATGTGTGCGGCGTTTTCCAGCTTCTAATGTGTAGGGGGGGGGGGGGGTCGGTTGGACCCCCCCCCCCTTGCCGTTTGGCCCCTGATCGAGCTAGAGCTTCGCGGAAAAAACGAGCGTGTTGCCCGTGACGAGAGGAAGCCGATGATACCCAATTTTAAGGTCCTAGGTCATTGGTTGACCTTCCAGGTCAGGTCAATGACCCAAAGTCGGGAAAATCGGGACCTATTAGAAAGTCGTAAAGTGTGGCTGCTAAGGGGTTTTTCGGGGTGCTGATCACGAATATCGTGTTAGTTTTGATCACAGATGATGTCTTTAAGCATTTAGACCAGGTCGGGTCAGGTCAGGTCAGGTCAATCAGTAGGCGTCGTGACGGGTATTCGTAGTACGTGTCAACCGCTTCTGACAGCTTCGTAACATGTTACGAAGGCACCAAAACTACTTCGTAAATGCTCAAATGGTTGCTAAATTCGAATTCAGCTCCAAAAACTAGCCTAGAAACATGTAAAACTCGAAAAAGTGAACCGAGGTCACCCGAGGTCACCAAAGGTCAATGACCTGACCTGACCTTCAGGTGACCTTGACACCCACCATAATGCATGGGAGCAACATCAAATCACATGTTTGAACGTTTGAAACCACGAAAAGCTTGCAAACGCGCGGCTAATGCGAGCCGACGTACGCCGAATCGCGATTCTGGCCAAACATGGTCTCGGAAAAGAGGTCACAGGTCAAAGGTCATTTGGGTCAGGGTCATGAAATTTTCAGGGTAGGTGTCAAATCGATCAATGCGAGGGTACTGAAAGTTTCGTCGCAATCGGCCGCTTTTTACGCGAGTTATTCGCGAAAAACCATGGGGTTGGGGGTCCATCCGACCCCCCCCCCTACACATGCGAGGGTTAAAATTGGGTATCATCGGCTTCCTCTCGTCACGTGCAACACGCTCGTTTTTCCGCGAAGCTCTAGCTCGATCAGGGGCCAAACGGCAAGGGGGGGTCCAACCGACCCCCCGGCCCCTACATATTAGAAGCTGGCAAACGCCGCACACATGCGAGGGTTAAACTTGGTGGATTGCATGCTGTTATGGGCGCCTACAATTTGTATATCTCGGATTTTTTATATCCGTGACCTAAGGTCAGGTCAGTGGCGTGACCTTTCCATTACAAGTCAATGGAGAAAAATGAAAATGCCGAGCTAATCCGTGTGTACGTATAGGAACAGTCCAAATATTTCAGAATCACAATGATTTAGAACACTCGTGATGACCAAGGTGTCATTTTTGCTGATAGCCTCTAGAAAGGTCATCCGAGGTCATTTGAGGCCACAAACAGTTTTTTTTGCCAATAACTCGCGTTTGGAACGAGATAGAACGCTGGGGATGGTCTCATTGTGTTCGTCTTGTTGAGACGCATCGACTGATATGCAACATGACCTTTTCTGGTCAGGTCATGACCTTGACCTGAGGCCAAGTTTTCAAGTTGACCTTTCTAGGTCAAATTATAGTTCATTCGACGCGTCTCGGCGAGGGGAACACGATTCTGGCAATCGAAATGTCGTGACTTTTGTAGTCGAAAGTTATTGTCGAAAAACACTTTTCGTAAAAACAGCTATTTTTGGAGATTTGCCCTCTGGAGGCTAAACCGTTGACCTGAGGTCAATTTTGATAAAAAACGTTATCAAAAGAAGAGTTCAAAAGCTATCGATTGCTTTTCCATGCGTTTTTGTAGCTACGATAGTTCCTGAGATAGCGGCATGTTTTCTGAAAAATATAATGACAATTGGCAAATTTTGACTTTTGATGACCTCTGGTGACCCCAATACTGCTCTAAGGTGAAAAATAACCGAAATACTTTCAAACGTACGCATTGAGAGCTATCGACTGCTTTTTACCGCGTCTTTCTAGCCCTCTTAGGTTTTGAGTTAGAGGTGGGTGGTAACATATGCCCCCCCACCCCCCCACCCCCCACTAGGGCAAAGTTGGCTGAGACCGCCACTGGGGCGCGGGTTATAGGTATTCACTCCAACAGGATGGGCAAAATCTCGTCACTGCCGGGGCAACTGGCAGCCACTGCGGGACATTTGCCCCCTCCCCAGTAGCGCGGAACACCTTCAATTAAGGTGGGGGGGGGGGCATTGCCGACTTTTGGTCCCATTCTTTCCATGCAACGCCCGTAGGCCTAATGCCGATATCAAGGGTGCACGGTTCCCCGGTGCCCCCTCCCCTCCCCGTTCCGCCACCCATGCCCTCTCCCCCGTTAAAGGGACCCTCCCACCTTATCCCGCGCACCGACGGGGGGGGCGGATATCCGCCCCCTCCCCCTGAGATTTTTCGCGAATAGCGGGAAAACCGCGGCGCGTAGCGCCGCGAAATTTACTACGACTATTCCTTCATCAATTTTACACATGGCGTGCAAGTTTGAACCTCCTACCTTTTAAGGTCAGGTCACCAGGTCACTTTGAATGACCCAACCTCAAGTCACTTTTTTGCAACTTTGTCACCGTGCCAGAGCTACAGTAAATGTCGGAGGCCTTTGAAAGTCGCAGGATGTGATAAGATCATTAGTAGCTACAATTTGTCAATCTCGGAATTTTGATATCGGTGACCTAAGGTCAGGTCAATTTCGCGACATTCCCATTATAAGTCAATGGGGGAAAATCAACTCCCCATTTTTACCACTAAAACGGGTCTGAATGGCCCCATATACCATACATGACTTCATATACGATCAACCTTCACTATCTTGAGGTCTGCTTTGCTGTTGGGCAGCTGTGAGGTCATGTGACGTCATCAAAGTTAACCAAAGGTTTTTGGCAAATAACTCCGTACAGGAACAAGATACAGCCGCGCAGATGGTCTCATTGTGTTCAGCTCGTCAAGACGCATCGACTGATGTACATGATGACCTCGAGGTCACGTGACCTGAGGTCAACCTTTGACCTTGACCTTTCGAGGTCAACATATATATCATTCGATGCGGATTGACGGGAGGATCACGATGATGCCCTTAGTTTGTTCCTATCTTGACTAATTCGAAAGTTATTCGAGAAAAACTCTCTCCATATCTAGCGCCGCCATTTGGACTTTTTCGACCCCTGTGACGTCATCTTTGACCTGACCTATAAATAACCTTTGTAAAAATTGTAGATCTTGACCGTGCGTATCCGATGCCGTCTACCGCTTGTCGCTATCTTGCTTCGTTCTCGAGATCTCAGGGGGGGGGGCGGTCATCCGCCCCCCCCCCCGTCGATGCGAAGTTGGCGCGTCGGTGCGCGGGTTAACCCGCGCACCGACGGGGGTCTGCGCCAACTTCGCACCAAAATTTCGTGCCACTTTTCGTACCAAATTTCGCGGCGCTACGCGCCGCGGTTTTCCCGCTATTCGCGAAAAACCTCAGGGGGGCGGATATCCGCCCCCCCCCCGTCGCGTCGGTGCGCGGGTTAACATTAGATTTGAGCTGAGATAGCCAAAATGGGGTCCCTGGCTCACAATTACCGGTTTCGGCACTCACAACATCGAGAAATGCCTTAAATCGGAAATATTGAATGTCAAAATTGCAGCATTTTGATTCAGAGCATAGGAATACCCCTCTGAATGTGTGACGTCAGTGCAGATATCTAACGAATTTAAATGTTTGACAAAAACGTTTTGTAGCACGCGGTGGTATATGCTACTTTGCGCGCAACAAGTGACGCCCTTTCAGCTGCCAAACTATTGCTTTCAAATAAAGTCGCTAGGAACAGCGGAGATCCCAAAAATTAACAAAAGTAAACGTCTAATATCTTGAAAACCGGTGAATATTTTTTGGTGAAATTTGGTAGATATTCGTTTTCGCTCTTACTGAACCGAGCGACATCACTTTCAAGCCAATTCATAAACTTTTTTGAAGGTGGGAGCCGGGAGGGTCCCTTTAACCCTCGCCCGCACATGGGGGGAAGGGTTGCCACCCCCCAGGTAGTCTCTCTGCTCTGCACTCGACACTTTTAGAGCTAGAAGGCTGATTTTTCGTATAGCTAGCTGCTCCTCTATCCTTTCTTGATGTCAACTAAAAATTTCAGGTTTCTGTGATTTTCGGTTTCGGAGATATGACCTTGTTTTTCAGGTCATATCATGACCCAAATGGCCAATTCTCAACATCTTGCGTTTGCTATGGGCCTTGTGAGCTTTTGACCCCTTGATTTCGGTCTTTTTTTGCCAGTCTTACCGCCCACCTATCATGGAACATGTTGTTCGACGATGTACAGGTGTCAAGGTCAGGGTCAAGGTCAACCTAGGTCATCTAAGGTAATTGCGTTTTAGGCAAGCTGAATTTACTTTTTGTGAAGTTTTTTGCGTTATGCGCCAGGCGCGGCCATAGCGCGGGACGCGACGCCAGCGCCGCCTATCGGCAACGCCAGAGAACTAAGGTCGGTGAGAGCACGGATTTTGATGGGTGATAGCGCAGTGTGAAAAAATAGGAAAGTTACATGAAAATGTCGCTATACTACGGTATAGTTCACCATCTGAGCGACATATTTATGTATTTTTATCCATGGCGGATAAAAATTGGACCTGGGATCTGGCCATGGAAGAAAAAAATGTTGGTCAGTGTAAGCACGGATTTTCGTGGAAATGAGCACAGTGTGAGAAAATAGGGAAGTTACATAAAAATGTCGCTATACTACGTTGTAGTTCACTATCTGAGCAACATATCTATGTATTTGTTATCCATGACGGATAAAAATTGGACCTGGGATCTGGCCATGGAAGAGAAAAATGTTGGTCAGCGTAAGCACGGATTTTCGTGGAAATGAGCACAGTATGAAAAAATAGGGTAGTTACATAAAAATGTCGCTATACTACGCTGTAGATTACCATCTGAGCAACATATTTATGCATTTTTTATCCATAGCGGATAAAAATTGGACCTGGGATCTGGCCATGGAAGAAAAAAATATTGGTCAGTGTATGCACGGATTTTCGTGGAAACTAGCACAGTATGAAAAAATAGGCAGCTTACATAAAAATGTCGCTATACTACGCTGTAGCTCACTAACTGAGCAACACATCTCTGCACTTTTTATCCATAGGAGAGAAAAATTCGACCCGGGATCGGGACATGGAAGAAAAAAATATTTGCACCACCAAATGTAATTAAGATACATCACTCCCGTTATATTTGTATTGAGTCTTTCATGAAACAATTTCGCTATACTACGGCAAACAGCATGACGTCTCGCATATATTGAGACATATTTTGACAATGCAATGTAGGTATAATACAATTTGGAATGTTCATAAACATTTTATCTTCTCCTGCCAAATCCCGGTGCCAATTCTCCCCGAATATTGGTAAAAAATACGTCAGGGTAAACGCATATTACTGAATTTAATTGCATTATATCGCATTTTTCAGCTTATCGTTAAGTCTCCACACAGGGACGTTTTCATCTGAAGTTTGGCCGCCGGAGCCACCGCGAGGCCTAGTTGCACGAGTAGCCGATAGTCGGCGCCACCGTCGCACTCGGCCGCAGCCAGTATACTGCCAAAAATGGAGCTATTATGATATCGCTCGTTGGTAACTAAGTGTGGCGTGCTTCATAAATGATCGCCGCATAGAGAAACAACCGTTTATTGAAGAAAATGACTTATATTTTACTCATAATAACAATCTGAACCCCAATGTCCGCTTCTATATGGAGTTTGGCGCATAACGGACTGCATTTTTGGTAAAAGCTTCTCAGATCATGATTTCATGTAATATGGACACAAAAACAATCGTTCCACACATCAGTATACACACAGACACACACAGACATACAAACACATATAATTGACCTTGACCTAGCTTGACCTGAAATATCCTCAGCAGCAAAAATATGGTCGGGTAGTGTGATAACCCGCGAGTTGCTGGGGGGCGTTAAACGCCCCCACTTTTTTTGCCGGGCCATAGCATAAAAACGGCGCGCCGCAGGCGCGCAAAATTTTGGGTACCTGTAGGGAATTGATTGAAGTTTATTGTGACAAAGTTTAAAAAAAATCGGTCAAAATTTTTTTAGATTTTGAGGTTTTAGTGACGTCATTATTTCTGAGTTTTCGACCAAAAATGGCATATGTTAAAAAAATCATATAAAATCACAAAATAGACATAAAGACATGCCGTAAACGCCATTAGACTGCCAATACCATGATAAATCAAATGGCTGTCTTCGATTATTGATTATCGCTCCGCATTTTCCATAATCTTGAATTGAATCTTGGCAATTTTTCGTGACTGCTTCACGACCATGATACATGCATTTCTTAAATTGAACTTTTTGAGCCAAACACGTACACATATGATATAATGAATGTCACCAGGCACGTACCCAGGACTTCGCCCAGGAGGGGGCCACCTTCTTCCGAAGGGGCCCTTAGGTCACCCGGGAGGCCCCAGGCCGCCCAGGCGACCAGGGGCCCCATGCGACCAGGCCCCGCTACCAGGGGCCCCCTTGGCGACTAGGGGCCCCAGGCGATCAGGGGCCCATGCGACCAGAGGCCCCCATGCGACCAGGCCCCGGCTACCAGGGGCCCCCAAGGCGACCAGGGGCCAGGAAACCGGAGGCCCTCGGATGACTGCAGGGGCCCATTGGGTCATCAGGGGCCCCTCGGGTAACCAGGGGCACATAAATGAAACTTTGATATCATTTTTTCTTCCTAGTAAAAGACGTTTTATCTAGTGTTTGAAAAAATATACCGGGGCCTGAGGGGCCCCCTGAGCGCCTTCGGCGCTCAGGAGGGGGCCATGGCCCCCGTGCCCCCCCCCCCCTTGGGTACGTCACTGAATGTCACCATCGTGTTCTACGCCCCAAATTACCTATAAAACATGTGTCACAGGCTGCGAATATCAGTTTTGATTTTCGGGGATATGTGCCTACCCGGTTGACCTGACCTTGACCCTGACCTATGCTTGACTGACCCCTACATGGAGCTGACACTCTTGTAGGCCTTATATGATGGATTGTGCACCGTGTGGACAGAGTTTATGACGAGAGGCGCCCATTGCGAAGTCCTGAAGTCCATGCTACTGAAAGCCCGATTTCAGGTGTTTGACCTGACCTTGACCCGACCTGTGACCTCAAAATTCAACTTTAAAGTACTCATCTGAAGCGTCTCGTCGCGCTCTTTCGTTTGCCGCCTCGTGCGTTTCGCTGCGCCTATTGGTTCTCGAGTTATCGGCTGGGGGCGTTTAACGCCCCCCCCCCCCCCCCCAGCAAACGGTGGGTGGCGAAATACCCCAGCAAGTAGCAACTGCCGGGATAAAGAGGTTCTAGCTGGATTGGCACCAGAAAACGGCATCGTCATCGGTATATGATAAGCAGCGCACTTGATATCCAAGGGTGACCCAAAACAGCAACATTTTTTAGTTTGACCTGACCAGGAAGGTCAATGACTGACCTGAGAAGGTAAAACTGGGTATCATTGGATTTGTCTCTTCCCAAAGAATCTTTTTGGTCTTACCGCTAAGCTCTATCTCCAACAGGAGCGAAATGGCGCAGGGGGGTGGCAACCCCCCCCCCCATGTGCGTTCTAGGATGGGAAAATAGCATGTGCGGGCGAGGGTGCATGTTGATGTAAGCACAGACATCCAAACACTCAGACGGGTATCTAGCACGCAGAGAAGACACACAAAGAATCACAGAATCACATACAAACCGTTACAAAAACACATGTTGTCTGACTATAGACACAGACGCACAAAACACACTCAACAACAGACACAGGGACACACAGACCCCCCCCCCCCCCTCACACACACACAGGTCGGTCCTGCTCACCTGATATTCGCCGCCTCCGCCGTGGTCGGCTCCGGTGGACAGAGCTCAGTACCGTCCACACACTGTTGGACCACCCGCTCTGTCGACTGACCCGGCCGGTGGACGCAGTGCAGCTCCCGCTCCTCCGTCGGCCTTTGTCCCGGTCTGGACCGCTGCAACTGCGCAGTATGTAATTACCCCGGGGCGGGGCGCCGCTGAGTCATGGTACTGGTTAGGGGAGAGCGGGGCCAGTTGAAACACGGGGTCAGATGAAACATGGCTTTATTTTCAACAGTATGCAACATATGGCGTTGCCGACACCACTGCGCATCCGCGCTCGACCACTTCATTTGTTAACGGCGTTTGGGCGGCAAACGGACGGTAATTTTGATTTGACACTTGTTTTTGTGTTTTTGAGGGGCGTTTGGGAGAAATCGTTTTCATGAATATTTTGTGATATCTCATATACCTTTGTTTGCTGAAAGAAGAACTCCTGGCTCCGGAATAACACCTTATTTGGCCCTTCATTCAGCATGATGCCGTCCCTCCAGCTCGTTTGACATGTGCTTTACGGCGCGTGCGAGATGGCGGGAGCGGATGGGGTCAATTGAAACGCTTTTCTGAGGGTCAGTTGAAACAGGGCCACAGGCCGTTTCAATGGACCCCGGTGACCTTTGCAATGGTTATTGTTCAGGGGCTGTAAACATTAAGGGAAATAGTCCACATTTAAAATGAGCTTTTAAACTGAAATAGTAGTTTAATAGATCTCGATTTTTGACCCCATTTTCTCCAGTCTTTTGCTTGAAAGCACACTATAGCCTGAGATATTTCTCATTTTCCTCATCCGCCCATTTTGCCACAGTCTATGTACTTTATGTCACCTATTATGAGGAACTTTGCACTTTTAGCTTTCCAACGACCTATTGAATCTAGCATTTGGAAAAGTAAACCGGACAAAATATCTCCTTAAGAAAGTGGCCTTAACCCGCGCACCGACGGGGGTCTGCGCCAACTTAGTACCGACGGGGGGGGGGGCGGATGACCGCCCCCCCCCCTGAGATCTCGAGAACGAAGCAAGATAGCGACAAGCGGTAAACGGCATCGGATACGCACGGACAAGGTCTACAATTTTTACACAGGTCATTTTCAGGTCAGGTCAAAGATGACGTCACAGGGGTCGAAAAAGTCAAAATGGCGGCGCTAGATATGGAGAGGGTTTTTCTCGAATAACTTTCGAAGTAGTCAAGATAGGAACAAACTAA
This sequence comes from Amphibalanus amphitrite, assembly GCF_019059575.1. Lineage (NCBI taxonomy): Eukaryota > Metazoa > Arthropoda > Thecostraca > Balanomorpha > Balanidae > Amphibalanus > Amphibalanus amphitrite. Next base: position 212,867 of record NW_024882563.1, read on the forward strand.
GGGCATCATCGTGATCCTCTCGTCAATCCGCATCGAATGATATATGTTGACCTCGAAAGGTCAAGGTCAAAGGTTGACCTCAGGTCACGTGACCTCGAGGTCATCATGTATATCATTCGATGCGTCTTGACGAGCTGAACACAATGAGACCATCCGCGCGGCTGTATCTTGTTCCTGTAAGGAGTTATTGGCAAAAAACCTTTGGTGACCTTTGATGACGTCACATGACCTTACAACTGCCAAACAGCAAAACAGACCTCAAGGTAGTGAAGGTTGATCGTATGTGAAGTCATGTATGGTATATGGGGCCATTCCGACCCATTTTAGTGGTAAAAACAGGGAGTTGAATTTTCCCCCATTGACTTACAATGGGGAGGTCGCGAAATTGACCTGACCTTAGGTCACCGACATCAAAATTCCGAGATATACAAATTGTAGCTACTAATGACCTAATAACATCCTGCGACTTTCAAAGGCCTCCGACATCTACTGTAGCTCTGACACGGTGACAAAGTTGCAAAAAAGTGACTTGAGGTTGGGTCATTCAAAGTGACCTGGTGACCTGACCTTAAAAGTTAGGAGGTTCAAACTTGCACACCATGTGTAAAATTGATGAGAGAATAGTCATACGAAATTTCGCGGCGCTACGCGCCGCGGTTTTCCCGCTATCCGCGAAAAACCTCAGGGGGGGGCGGATATCCGCCCCCCCCGTCGGTGCGCGGGTTAACCCGCGCCCTGGTGGGGTCTGTTTATAACGCGACCTGGTGGGGGGGGGGGGCTATTTTTTGCCCCCCCTCGTATCTCCGAAACTACTGGACGGATCCGAAAAATTCAAACGGCGTTCGAAAGGCCTGTCAAATTTGTCGAGGGAAACCAAATTTTATTGACCTCGCGGTCACCGATGACGTCACAGGTCAGGTCAAAGATGAAATGTTTCACCGTTCACGGGTCTTCTAGGGAATGCGCTATAACACCGGGGAAAACGCATTTTGTCGGGAATCAGCGATAGGGCGTCAGTTGCCTAGTAGATATGTTGCTGTTAGAGGTCACTGGTCATACCAGGTCAGGTCACAGGTCAGGTCACCAAAGGTCACCAAGGGTCACCACATGAACCCAACTTTACTAAGGTTATGCGATGCATGTTTTATGGCCAGTTTTTCATTTCCAACTCAATGGCGTTGGTTATAAGACCATCAGGTACGGTTTAGGTCACTTTCTGGTGGAGGTCAGGTCAAGGTCAGGTCAAAAAAGGTCAAATTTCAAAGTTGATATTTTTGCATAAAATGGGTATTGATTCGATGCAGCTCGTCACGGGGAGTCTAATGGTGGTCTTTGTTTTGCGCTACGAGGTCTAGAATTGCTGAAAATTGAGTTTGAAAATTTGACGTCATCAATTTTGAACAGTTTTTTTCGCTATAACTTGGCCAAAAAAAGAGGTATCGATCTCAAATTTGGTATGTAGATAGAAGGCGGTAAGGACTATCACATATATTCCGGTTTTTTCGAAATTCAAAAAACTTTTTGGATTTTTTGGCTATTATATTCAAAAAATCTATTTTTTGATTTTTGGGGGTCAAAATCCAAAAATTTCAAAAATCCGAGATAGCAGTTTTGTAGCCCTGTTCATTCTACAGCTTTTATGTCTGTATCATTTTTCTGTATTTGCAAAGCTATAGGCCTGACAGCTCTTCCCGCGAAACCCTTTTTTGGGTCGAAAACGGCAGAACATGACGTCACTCTGACGTCATTTCCGGCCAACCTATCATAGCCTTTGGAAAAATTTTTGGTCACAATGTGTAAAATTGATGTCCGGGAGGGTACTGAAAGTTTGGTGACGATCGGCGCAGTGGTTCTGGAGATATATCGAAAAGTCTGGAGGGGGGGCAAAAAATAGCCCCCCCCACCAGGTCGCGGGTTAAAGAGGAAAACATCCCATTGTTAAGGATAGGTGCAATTGACCCCATGGGCTGGTTCAATTGACCCTCGCATCGGGGTCATTTGAAACGGGCGTAGAGCTGTTTTATAAGCATGCGTTTGGCAGCAAAATATGTTTGAAACATAATTTTACATATCTTAAAATAAAGCCAAAAGAGCATATTTTTTCATAGCATTGTGCATTTTTCGATATGAAGACTAGATCTCGCTGTGCATGTCAATATATAAAAAGTGGTTCAACTGGCCCCGCTCTCCCCTACGGCCGACCTCGGGCCGCTGGGCGACTGCAGCGCCCCTACCGGTCACCGGTGTCGTACTGTAACTAATGGCGAGCCGGGGCGTTCATGGAACACTGTTGATCAAAGTGGACTGTTGCCTCGTAAAGGCTAGTCAGCAACAACAATAAAATAAAATGGGAACTCTCTACATTCGTCAAGTACTTGGATGTCCGGGTTCCAATGGGCCTTGTCCCGTAGCGAGGAGACTCTAGCGTGTCCAGTGAGCTGGCGGCGCGGCGTTCCAGACTGATGACGTCAGCGGAAAGCCACCATGGTTTCGTGATAACACGGGCCGGATGGCGGTGCAGCAGCCTCCCCCCCTTCACCCCTCCCCGGCCGTCTGGAACTCCCCCATCCCTCCGGACACCCCGTGCAGCTCGGTAGTATAAACCATAGTGAGCAGCAGACATGTGCACTGTGCAGGGATGTAAGAGGCGGATTTATGATCTCAGTGGATATCTCGACAAAATGGAGAGTTCAGACCTACATCTCATCCCTCGCCCGGTCAGGGGTTGGGGAGGGGGAGATTGATTAAGCCTCGCCCGCACATGGGGGGGTGGTACCCAACCTCCACCCCCCCCCCCCCCCCCCCAGGTAGTCTTTCTGCTCTGCACTCCACATTGTTAGAGCTAGAAGCCTGAATTTCGTACAGCTGCTCCTCTATCCTCTCTTCATGTCAAAATGTCACCAGCGGTCTTTTTGCCCATAACTCCGTACAGGAACAAGATACAGCCGCGCGGATGGTCTCATGGTGTTCAGCTCGTCAAGACGCATCGAATGATAAACATGATGACCTCGAGGTCACGTGACCTGAGGTAAACCTTTGACCTTGACCTTTTCGAGGTCAACATATATATCATTCGATGCGGATTGACGAGAGGATCACGATGATGCACTTAGTTTGTTCCTACCTTGACTAATCTAATTCGAAAGTTATTCGAGAACAACTCTCTCCATATCAAGCGCCGCCATTTTGACTTTTTCGACCCCTGTGACGTCATCTTTGACCTGACCTGAAAATGACCATTGTAAAAATTGTAGACATTGACCGTGCGTATCCGATGCCGTTTACCGCTTGTCGCTATCTTGCTCCGTTCTCGAGATCTCAGGGGGGGGGGCGGTCATCCGCCCCCCCGTCGGTACGAAGTTGGCGCAGACCCCCGTCGGTGCGCGGGTTAAGCGGGAGGGGGGGGGGGAATGAAAAGCTTTTATACATAAATAAGTAAAATTCTTTTCTTGAATGAAATGGAAGGGTTAAAATGCACAAAATACGGCGGTCACAAATGCCGTTCACTGAATCGTTCTCGTAGGGCCACGTCGGCCGCGTCGTACGTAAGGCCACGTCGGCCACGTCGTGCACCGGCCGTCGCGCACCGGTGGAGTCCCGTCGAAGACTGTCGGGCCCCCGTCCCGTCTCAGCCCTCGTGGTAGCACAACACGTGGGCCTGAGAACCAGGACAGGGGCCAGATGACACATATGTGCCCGGCGCGGCGCGGCGGACCGACCGCCGCGCTCCGAGCGCCGGCCGTCTTTGCGAAAATACCTAAAAATACCAACGTATTTGCATGCTAACACCTAGGTTTACCAATGTTGTACAGGAGGGACATTTTTATTGGTCCACCTAGTACCTACCCTTTAAATATCGTGTTTCTAGATGTCATATAAGTCAATCGCCAGGGGGTCATACCCCCCACCTCCTGGCCGCTCGCATTAGGAAAAAAAAAAACGCTCTGGCATTGAGAAGAATCTGACACACCTACAGCGTTATGTCGGACTTACAGCGAAGTGATAGGTACTGAGTATTGCAGGGACCGTGACATTTTACACCGAATCATGTCATTTTGCATATCCAAACAATGTATTTCCAAACGAACAAAAAAGTAGCTGTTCAAACTACCTTTGTATCAATGGGAAACGTACCGGCTGGGGACGTACCGGCTGGGGACGGCTGGGGACGTATTGGCTGGGGACGTACCGGCTGGGGACGGCTGGGTCGTCAGATTTCCCGGGTGTCTCGGAGACCGTCTCATCCACGACATGTCATCACGGACCCATCCCGTGCCGTGCGGCCACCACGCCACCGAACGCCACTGACCAGCCCTAAGGTGTCGGTGGGTGTGCCTCTTTTCTACGGCCATTTTCCAGCGGCCGGTCGGAGCCAGTCGCGGGAGGCGCTGCTGATTGGTCTGTGCGTAACACGAGAGCCGCAGAGGCGTCTGCTGATTGGTCTGTGCGTAACGCGTGTGCCGCAGTTGCGTCTGCTGATTGGTCTGTGCGTGGAGCGCGTGCCGCAGTGGCGTCTGCTGATTGGTCTGTGCGTGGCGCGTGTGCCGCAGTTGCGTCTGCTGATTGGTCTGTGCTTGGCGCGTGTGCCACAGAGGCGTCTGCTGGTTGGCTTCGGCTGCGCCGTTTTCTGGCCGCCTTCGCCGCGCCCCCCCCCCTCACCCCCCCTCCGGCCGAGACGGGTCCGTCTGGCGAGACGTTCCGAGCGGTGTGTCCATGTGGAGTGAATGCACTGCTAGCCACTGCAGCTGTTTGGTGCCCGGCTGCCGGAATAGAGTGTCGGAGCGGCGGCAGAGGAGTGACGGCAGCTGTTTGTGGTGGATTCTGCCGGAGCTGACCACCGGCACAATAAGACTGCAGCGGCACCAGCCACGGGGAGGGGGCTGCAGCTGGGAGTGTCACCGGACCGCTCTCCGTGCCGGCAGCTGACACTGACCGGGGGCCGGTCTGACACTGTCAGGGGCTGCAGTGTCAGTGTGTCAGTTCAGCTGACAGTCGGAGCACCAGCAGCTGGACACAGCTGACACTGTATATATATATATATAGACCACTGTCACTCCGACACTGACACGGACTGGGACGGCACGACGGTGTGACGTCACACTGGCCTCCAACACGGCCTCCAACAGCTGCACCCGGCTGTGGGCACGGACACACCGGCTGCAGCCAGTAACGCTCGCCGCTGTGCTGGAGCCGCCCGCCGGCCACAGCAGGGACGGGGGCTGACAATCGTCCCGCACTGCAACGGAAAGGCTACACGACGGCAACGGGGTGACTGCTGTGGTGGGATTTTCCGATAAATACGGGAATGGTTGTGAGCTCGGTATTATTTTGTGTGTATTTGACGAGAGGTGATTGTTTGATTTTGTAAGTGCGTTGGACAGGAGAGGATGATAAGTTGATTTTTGTGAGTGCATTGATGGGCAGGCGAGGGTAATTAGTTGATTTTATGAGTGCGTTGATGGACATACGAGGGTGATTAGTTGATTTTATGAGTGTGTATCTGGACATGCGAGGGTGATTAGTTGATTTTGTGAGTGCGTTGATGGACAGGCGAGTGCCCGTGGTTGACAGCGAGACAAGCCGGCTGCTGGATGTGCTGTGACAGTGTGTCGGTGCTTGTTGTCGGTGTCGGGTGGTGCAGCTGGCGGCGGCCCGCTGCCATACGGGAGCGGTCGGTCGGCAGGCCGCTCGGCGGCTCGTCCAGCCGGTAGTTGGTGTCAGATCTCTGAGGCCGGTGGGTCAGAGCCGGTGAGCCCGGTCAGGGCACGGCCGGAGCACGGCCACGGCCCCGGCGGCGGCACGGCGTGCTTGTCAGTGGGCCGGCCGTGACCTGGCGGTGACCGGTCGGTCTGTCTGCCGACCGACCACCGGTCGAGCCCCGACCGACCACTGGCACGGCACCGGTGGATGATCAGGGGGCGGGCGGGACATTTGAGACTGTTGAGTTATGGAAGACCATCGTTATTCGTTGGTGACTGCTGATTACATAGTTCAGAGCGTATGTTGTGTATGTTTCTCGATAAACAGGGGTGTGTGTTGTATGTGAGTGAGTGGTCAGTACGGGGAGGCCGGCTGGCCGGCGGCCGATGGCACGCCGCCGCCGGCCCGACCTGACCAGTGTAGCGTACTGGGAGCAGAGAGGTCTGAGGCTGTCACCTCGGCGCCGCGGGCAGCGTCGGCCGGCCGCCGCCTGCCCTGTCCTCTCCGGTGTGGACGGAGACGAACATCGGACATGGGAGCGTCCCCGGCGGCCGTTTGTCCCAGTTGTGGGGCCATGCCGGCGCGTCGGACGGCACGGAGGGGAGTCGGGTCGTAGTCATGTGACTGCACGGTGGTGTGTAAGGTCGATCGACGAATACAAGGTGCATTGGAGAAGACACCCAGTTGACCACGTGACCTCGAGCGACCCTGCACAGCGGACTGGGGAGAGGAGAAGGACAGGGTTGGGGGCTCAGCGGCCGCCGCAGAAACGGACACTCACATATAGGGTAGGGACAGTCGGCAGAGACAGTCCCACCGGTCCCACTCATGGGGTAGGGACAGTCGGCAGAGACAGTCCCACCGGTCCCACTCATGGGGTAGGAACAGTCGGTAGAGACAGTCCCACCGGTCCCACTCATGGGGTAGGGACAGTCGGCAGAGACAGTCCCACCGGTCCCACTCATGGGGTAGGGACAGTCGGCAGAGACAGTCCCACCGGTCCCACTCATGGGGTAGGGACAGTCGGCAGAGACAGTCCCACCGGTCCCACTCATGGGGTAGGGACAGTCGGCAGAGACAGTCCCACCGGTCCCACTCATGGGGTAGGGACAGTCGGCAGAGACAGTCCCACCGGTCCCACTCATGGGGTAGGGACAGTCGGCAGAGACAGTTCCACCGGTCCCACTCATGGGTTAGGGACAGTCGGCAGAGACAGTCCCACCGGTCCCACTCATGGGGTAGGGACAGTCGGCAGGGACAGTCCCACCGGTCCCACTCATGGGGTAGGGACAGTCGGCAGAGACAGTCCCACCGGTCCCACTCATGTGGTAGGGACAGTCGGCAGAGACAGTCCCACCGGTCCCACTCATGGGTTAGGGACAGTCGGCAGAAACAGTCCCACCGGTCCCACTCATGGGGTAGGGACAGTCGGCAGGGACAGTCCCACCGGTCCCACTCATGGGGTAGGGACAGTCGGCAGAAACAGTCCCACCGGTCCCACTCATGGGGTAGGGACAGTCGGCAGGGACAGTCCCACCGGTCCCACTCATGGGGTAGGGACAGTCGGCAGAGACAGTCCCACCGGTCCCACTCATGGGGTAGGGACAGTCGGCAGAGACAGTCCCACCGGTCCCACTCATGGGGTAGGGACAGTCGGCAGGGACAGTCCCACCGGTGCGCGCCGCTCAGTGTCCCAGAGGGTGCGTCGCTGAGGTGCCGCGGCGCGCCGCAGTCCCGGCTCGGGCCGGCCAGCACCGCTCAGGTGACTGACGGCGGTCAGCCCAGCCGGCAGCGAGTCGCCGGGACCGGCAGCTCGGCCACCGGCTGCAGTCCGGGCCGCCGACAGACGAGCGGCCACGGCCGGCGGCACCGCACCAGTCGGCAGACAGCTCTGCAGCCGCGCCGCACCGCTGTATGGCCGGGACGGGGGGACTTGGTGCTGGTTATAATACCACATCAGTCGAGTAGTTCTGACTTTCACTCATCACCTGTATCGCTGTAGCTCGAGTGGATATGGCCGGGCAGAAGCCGGGGACCGTGTGTGTCCGTGTCGAGGTATCTCCGTGTGTGTCCGTGTCTCCGTGTATGTCCGTGTCGAGTTATCTCCGTGTCTGTCCGTGTGTGTGTCATTGCAGTGTCTGCAGTGTGTACGGCTGCTGTACGGTCCGTATATGACGGGTACGGAGACGGTGTACGGAGACTGCCGCTCCGCTCCGCCGGGGCGGACTGTCTGTGACCGCGCGGGGCGGGGCGGAAAATGACGGTTCACAGTGGAGCGGGGCGGACGGTGCAGCCGGACAAACACTCGGCACACTGCTCATTGGTTTATTGAAGGCTACATATATGATACAGCTCAAGCAACTCCTCTCGTGTATATATAGTAGGTAGATATAGAGTAGAATAGACATAGGGTCTACACAAGACACTCCAATTAAACCTAAACCCAGCCTAAACCTATATACATCGTGTTTGACGTCTCGAGTCTCGGCGTGCGCCGCGCTCCGCCGGTAGAGGGCGGGACGGCTGACGGACCAATCAGCTGACGGACCAATCAGCTGACGGACCAATCAGCTGACTGATCAATCAGCTGACTGACCAATGGTCAGCTGACGGACCAATGGTCAGCTGACGGACCGGTCCCCGCCCCGGGCCGGGTGACGGCCGCCGGCCGGGACCGGAGCGGGCGGGCGCGGCGCGGCCGGCCGCCGTCTGAACTGGCACCGCGTGTATACTGCCAGCTCGGACGGCAGCTAGCCAGTAGTCGAGTAGAGCTGTCCGTGTGGGACGTGTCACAACACGCTCAGCACGGCGCTCAGCACCGCCGAGCCGAGGTGCAGCCAGACCCGGGGGGAGCGGTCACGTGACCGAGCCGTCCGACTCCACCGGGGGACGGTCACGTGACCGAGGCCGGCCGTGCCGCCGGGACCAGGCGCGGTGAACCGAGTCGGACCGTCAGAGACGTGTGTTCTACATACAGAATAGCGTAATGCCACGATCGGTAGTCTCTCCAGCACATCACTTTTCACTGTCCAATTATCCACAATACCCAACCGGTAATTACCCACCAGGTCACATCCTTCCAGCCAACTACCCACAACACCCACCCGGTTATTACCCGCTAGATCAAATCGTTCCAGCCAATTACCCACAATACCCACCTGGTAATTACCCACTACATCACCTTTCACTGTCCAATTACCCACAATACCCGCCCGGTAATTACCCACTACATCACATCCGTGTGCTACTACTACATCTACACTACTACTACTACAACTACATGACTACACTAGAGCGGACACCGGGGCCGTGTGCCGGCTGACCGGCGCCGCTTTCAGTGCCGGCTGGTGCAGCACACACGGCAGCAGTCAGCTGGCGGCCCCGGCCGACTGGCTCGGCCTCTCTGCAGTCAGCTCATCACTGCACGGTCGGTAGTGCAGCGCATCAATCAGCACCACGGAGACACTCTAACCCCATCGCCTTCCTGGCTCTTCAGCTGACGGTACAGCTCCACTGTGGACAGAGCAGAGACACGTCTGAGGTGGACACCTCACACACAGACAGACACACAGACAGCGGTACAGCCATGACCACACACCGCCGGCCAGTGACGTCACACACACACAGGACAGACGGCTGACGTGACGTCACCGTCGGCCGTGGTGGCCGTGACGCGTCACGTCACCGTCCGTGACGTGGCCTGCGGCGTTGGTCGAGTGTGTGTGTCTGAGAGGCCGGTGGCGCCGTGCAGCGTCTGTTGTGAGGGACTGACTGGTCAGAGGCGCGGCGCGCGGCGCCCTCTCACCTACCGGGGACACGGAGCCGGATGGTACGGGGCCGGCCATCACTGTACCAGCCCAGGTCCGCCTCCTTCAGGGCGGTCAGCACGGCCCGGCCGGTGTCTGCCGTGCAGTGAAGGAACAGATGGCACAGCTTCCGACACGACTTCACCAGTCTGTAACAGAGCAGAGCAGCAGAGCCGTCACACACAAACACAGCGGCACCAGCCGGCCAGACGTACGAGTCAGTGTCAGTGTCAGTAGTTCAGTGTCGGTGTGTTGGTGTCAGTGTCAGTGTGTCAGTGTCAGTGTCAGTGTGTCAGTGTCAGTGTGTCGGTGTCAGTGTGTCAGTGTCAGTGTGTCAGTCTCAGTGTGTCAGTGTCAGTGTGTCAGTGTGTCAGTGTTAGTGTGTCAGTGTGTCAGTGTCAGTGCCAGTGTCAGTGTGCCAGTGTCAGTGTGCCAGTGTCAGTGTGTCAGTGTCAGCGTGTCAGTGTCAGTGTGTCAGTGTCAGTGTGTCAGTTTGTCAGTGTCAGTGTCTGACAGGACACCCCTCGCCAGTGTCTGCTGACTGACCTGGTGACCGCTACTGCTGTGAAGGCCGTCTCTGCCGGCCGCTGGCAGTCCCCCAGTGTAAGGTACTCCAGGCCGGGGCAGCCGCTGAGACTGTCCAGCACGGCGTCAGGAACGCCGCCGGACAGGGTGAGACTCTCCAGCTCAGGGCACCTGGTGAGGGGCTCCAGGCTCACGGTGTCAGGGACGCCGCCGGACAGGGTGAGACTCTCCAGCTTAGGGCACCTGGTGAGGGGCTCCAGGCTCACGGTGTCAGGGACGCCGCCGGACAGGGTGAGCCAGTGCAGCTTAGGGCACCTGGTGAGGGGCTCCAGGCTCACGGTGTCAGGGACGCCGCCGGACAGGGTGATACTGAGCAGCCCACGGCACCTGGTGAGGGGCTCCAGGCTCACGGCGTCAGGGACGCCGCCGGACAGGGTGAGCCAGTGCAGCTCGGGGCACCTGGTGAGGGGCTCCAGGCTGCCGGCCGTGAGATCAGGACAGTCTGGAAAACACGCAGACACACATACAGACACGATCAGTTAGCTGTAATACATGGCGATTGGCGATATATGGAAAAAACGAAACAGCTATGAATTCGCATGGTTTTATGGACACAGAAGATGATATAACAGTGGTTCTATATGATATGCCAAATAAACATGAATGAATGTGATAACATGAATGAATGAACATGATAACATGAATGTTCATGTTATCTATGGATATGCAATCAGTTCAGCCAATGCATTGAAGTGCACCAAACATTGCATTTCAATCGCAATATGTAGGTATGTTCAACTAACTATGAGCGAATATGTCACTGATCGTACAGTCCTCCTCGGAGGAGCTCAGTTGGCTTCATTATTTCACAAAGCACATTGGCTATGAATCACACCTGTCTCCATGAGGTCCGACACCGGCACACCGTTACTCGGTGTCCGCCATTCGCTGAGCTCGTATATCAGCGGCCTGTATGTGCTGCTGCTGCTCACCGTATATCTCCAGTAGTGTGACCGTCCGTCCCAGGTCAGCCAGGTGACTGATGGTGTCGGCAGCCACCCCCTGGAATGACACTGACAGACCATCCGACGGGTACCGTTCCGGCCACCTCGGCTCCGTCACCTCCGGCCCTGTCGGACAGAGCTGTGTCAGCTGACTGCAGTCGGACAGAGCTGCCGCCAGCTCCCCGCTGCACCACTGACACCAGAGTGTCAGACACTGACATAGTCAGCACTGAAACAGACGAGCGGCCGCACAGCAATTTTTAGCACCAGCAGTCAAATGTAGGTATGTATAATGTGAATATGAACATAATATGTATATGCGATAAGTATATGCGTAATACAATAGTCTATGAAACTACTTATACTACTCTCATTGGTTGCTCTGAGTCTATAATCATCCCTCGGCTCATTGGAAATAACTGCTCACGAATTGTAACAATGCCTGCATTCCCGTGCTGGCCGCCTTCGATCGTGGCGCCACCTATATTCTGTATAACCGCCGCGCCAGGGCCGCGGCCAGTCAGTCCCGTCAGTCTGCTCAGACTCGTCGTCAGCGAGCTATCTAAATAGTCAGTCAGTGTCAGTTGTCGATTAATGCTCAATACGTTTGTTCGGAAATTTGCTGCTTGTGACAATGCAACTATCGCTAGTACCCAGTGGCGCAGCCAGGATTTTGTTTCGGGGGGGTCATCGCCTCCAAAGCGGGCCCCCTAGTGTGCGGGCCCCCACCCATTTTTCAGAATCTCTTCATATTTCATACACATTCTGCTGAGCGGGCCCCCTTTACCTGCACGATAACCCTGAGCGAGTTCGAATACGAAAATGTGGATAGAACATTAGCTCGGCAATCACCCGGTGTTCAATCTTTACGCAAATTGACCACGACAGAAATATGTTACTATGACGTAAGAATTCGTATCTTTCGAGGCCGAAATGTGCCCCTTCCGCAATATGCATAGCATACCTATATGCAATCGGAACTGTTGCCTGCTTCTGTCGGACAAGATACTAGTTCCATGTGCCTGTCCTAAGTCACCTATTGGCTGCTGTAGTAGATTGTGCCCTTATTCTTCTTCATTACGTGAATTCGCTCACAAGAAGTTTTAACCCTCGCCGGCACAGGGGGGATGGGGTTGATGCAACCCGCTAAAGTTTTTTTTTTCGCGAATTACTCGCGTAAAAAGCGGCTGATCGTAACGTAACTTTTAGTACCCTCGCGTTGATCAATCTTACACCTATCCTAGAATTTTCATGACCCTGACCCAAATGAACTTTGACCTTCTTTCCGAGACCATGTTTGGCCAGAATCGCGGTTCGGCGTATGCCGGCTCGCATTAGCGGCGCGTTTGCAGTCCTTTCGTGGTTTCAAGCGTTCAAACATGTGATTTGATGTTGCTCCCATGCATAAGGGTGGATGTCAATGTCACCTGAAGGTCAGATCAGGTCATTGATCTATGAGGACCTCAGTACACTTGTTTACACTTGTTCAAGCTATGCATGTTTCTAGGCTAGTTTTTGTTAGCTGAATTCGAATTTAGCAGCCATTTGAACATTTAAGAAGTAGTTTTGGTGCCTTCGTAACATGTTACGAAGCTGTCAGAGGCGGTTGACGCGTATGCACTACGAATACCCGTCACGATCTCTACTGGTTGACCTGACCTTACCTGACCCGACCTCGCCTAAATGTATAAAGACATCATCTGTGATCAAAACTAAATCATCGCTTTTGCATGAGGAGCAACAATATTCTTAAAAATATAAATGTTTCAAACCTCTACATAGTAATTCATCGATGGCCTCCATTTTTCAATAGGTAACTTTACGTCCTTAATAAATTACGTCCTTAACCTATGTTATAAAATGCACTTGGCATGTTCTATAGAAGAACGCATGGTTTTCAGACACGAGCACCTCGATGCGATGGATATTTTTCCCAAACCAAAATACTTAGCCGTCAAAAGGCAATCGACCGAAACGGATAGGTACATAACCCACGGAGTACGGACACAATAGCAGCCAAACGCCCACCGATCGAAAATACCCCTTATTCGCGTTGCGGAGCAAGCGGGTCACCCTAGCGGGCCCCATTTACCCGAGGGCCCGGGCCCTATCCACACGGGGGCCCGGACCACGTCCACCCGGGGCTCCGGGGTCCGTCCACCCGGGGCTCCGGGGTCCGTTCACCAGGGGGCCCGAGCCCAATCCACCCGGGGTCCGGGCCCCGTCCACCCAGGGCCCGGGCCCGTTCTCCCGGGGGCCCGGGCCCCATCCACCCAGGGGGCCCAGGCCCGTTCTCCTGAGGGCCCGGGCCCGTTCTCCCGGGGGCCCGGGCCCATCCACCGGGGGTCTCGAGCCCCATCCACCTGGGGGCCCGGACCCGTTCTCCCGGGGGTCCGGGCCCCGTCCACCCGGGGCTCGGGGCCCGTTCTCCCGGGGACCCGGACCCATCCACCGGGGGCCCGGACACCATCCATCGGGGGCCCGGGTCCCATCCACCCAGGGGGCCCGGGCCCGTTCTCCCGGGGGCCCGTGGTGTCCCAGTAGGTATTTCTCGAAACGGGCTCGTCCGATTAGATTAGGACATCCCCCTCCTCTCTCTCTCTCTCTCTCTCTCTCTCTCTCTCTCTCTCTCTCTCTCTCTCTCTCTCTCTCTCTCTCTCTCTCTCTCTCTCCTCTCTCTCTCTCTCTCTCTCTCTCTCTCGCTCTCTCGCTCTCTCGCTCTCTCGCTCTCTCGCTCTCTCGCTCTCTCGCTCTCTCGCTCTCTCGCTCTCTCGCTCTCTCGCTCTCTCGCTCTCTCGCTCTCTCGCTCTCTCGCTCTCTCGCTCTCTCGCTCTCTCGCTCTCTCGCTCTCTCGCTCTCTCGCTCTCTCGCTCTCTCGCTCTCTCGCTCTCTCGCTCTCTCGCTCTCTCGCGCTCTCGCTCTCGCTCTCGCTCTCGCTCTCGCTCTCGCTCTCTCTCTCTCTCTCTCTCTCTCTCTCTCTCTCTCTCTCTCTCTCTCTCTCTCTCTCGAGCGGGCCCCTGACAGAAATTTCGGGGGGTCAGCTGACCCTCTGACCCCCCCCCCCTGGCTGCGCCACTGCTAGTAGTACCTCAACTTAAAAATCACCCCGTGACGTTACACTAATATTCCACGCATATGCCACAAGCATGAACACTATCGAAGGCATGCATTGAACCCCTTCCCCCTCTCACCACAATACGAGTAATATACACGATTAACGATGAAACTTGCTAGTTGAGACTGATCAGTTCGTCCATTTGCCATCAACGCTGTCTATTTGCATATACCGGTATTGCATGTGTGAACTGTGAACTGCGTTATATCACCTCTGACATTGAGGTACCAGAGGTCCTCCGGCAGCTGCCCCCTCAGTAGCGGAAGGTCGGCGGCGGAGACTGATAGGCATCGCAGCCCAGGGCACCTGGTGAGGGGCTCCAGGCTGCCGGCCGTGAGATCAGGACAGTCTGGAAAACACACAGACACACATACAGACAGGATCAGTTGGCTGTAATACATGTCGATATATGACAAAACGAAACAACACCTAATAATTCACATGGTTTCATGGACACAGTAGACAATGGTAAAACAGTGCTATTATATGATATTTGCAATGTTAAGCAAATGCATTGAACTTCATTGAACAGTGCAACACAATTGTTATGAGTATGATCAACTAACTCTGAACGAATATGTCACTGAGTGAACAGTCCTCCTCTATTTTGTTTGGAGCTCAGTTAGCTTCATTATATCGCAAAGCACATTGGCTATGTATCACACCTGTCTCCATGAGGTGCGACACCGGCACACCGTTACTCGATGTCCGCCATTCGCTGAGCTCGTACATATCAGCGGCCTGTCCGTGCTGCCGCTGCTCACCGTATATCTCCAGTAGTGTGACCGTCCGTCCCAGGTCAGCCAGGTGACTGATGGTGTCGGCAGCCACCCCCTGGAGCGACACTGACAGACCATCATCCTCGTCCCGTTCCGGCCACCTCGGCTCCGTCACCTCCGGCCCTGTCGGACAAAGCTGTGTCAGCTGACTGCAGTCGGTCAGAGCTGCCGCCAGCTCCCCGCTGCACCACTGACACGAGAGTGTCAGACACTGACACAGTCAGCATTTAAACAGACGAGCGGCCGCACAGCATTTTTTAGCAGCAGCAGTCATATGTAGAATGTGAATATGAACATAATACGTATATGCGATAAGTATATGCGTAATACAGTAGTCTATGAAACTTCTTATGCTACTCTCATTGGTTGCACTATACCTAATAATCATTCCCCATTGAAATACTTGCTCTCTAATCGTAACAATGCCTGCATTCCTGTGCTGGCCGCCTTCGATCGTGGCGCCACCTAATACTCTGTATAACCGCCGCGCCAGGGCCGCGGCCAGTCAGTCTCCTCAGACTCGTCGTCAGCGAGCTCTCTGTGTAGTCTGTCAGTGTCAGTTGTCGATCAGGCGTGCGTTCGACATCCAGAAAATGAGGGATAATTATCCGGGATCACCGGTAATAATTTGGTATTGCAAGGACTATCGATGCAATAAGTCATATTTTTATATTGCTTTTGCTTCAGTAATGGCTCTTTTACTCATTGGCATGTGCGTTGTGCACGGTGTCAGCCTAAAACACCGAATGATCCCGTTGATCCCGGAAAATTATCCCTGATTTTCCGGATGCCGAATTCGCACTAATACTCAATACGTTTGTTCGGAAATTTGCTGCTTGTGACAATGCAACTATCGCTAGTACCTCAACTTTTAAATCACCCCGTGACGTTACACTAATATTCCACGCATATGCCACAAGCATGAACACTATCGAAGGGCGTGCATTGAACCCCTTCCCCCTCTCACCACAATACGAGACGAGTAATATACACGATTAACGATGAAACTTGCTAGTTGAGGCTGATCAGTTCGTCCATTTGCCGTCTCCCCTGTTCATTTACATATACCGGCATTACATGTGTGATCTGAGGTATCTCACCTCTGACATTGAGGCGCCAGAGGCCCTCCGGCAGCTGCCCAATCAGTCGCGGGAGGTCGGCGGCGGTGACTGATAGATCCTGCAGCCCACGGCACCTGGTGAGGGGCTCCAGGCTGCCGGCCGTGTGATCACTACAATCTGGAAAACACGCAGACACATACAGACAGGATCAGTTAGCTGTAATACATGTCGATATATGACAAAACGAAAAAACACCTAATAATTCACATGGTTTTATGGACACAGTAGACAATGGTAAAACAGTGCTATGATATATGCAATGTTAAGCAAATGCATTGAACTTCATTGAACAGTGCAACACAATTGTTATGAGTATGATCAACTAACTCTGAACGGATATGTCACTGAGTGAACAGTCCTCCATTTTGGAGCTCAATTGACTTCATTATTTCTCAAAGCACATTGGCTATGTATCACACCTGTCTCCATGAGGTCCGACACCGGCACACCGTTACTCAGTGTCCGACATTCGCTGAGTTCGTATATCAGCGGCCTGTCCGTGATGCCGCTGCTCACCGTATATCTCCAGTACTGTGACCGTCCGTCCCAGGCCAGCCAGGTGACTGATGGTGTCGGCAGCCACCCCCTGGAGCGACACTGACAGATCACCCCTGTACCGTTCCGGCCACCTCGGCTCCGTCACCTCCGGCCCTGTCGGACAGAGCTGTGTCAGCTGACTGCAGTCGGACAGAGCTGCCGCCAGCTTCCCGCTGCACTACTGACACCAGAGTGTCAGACACTGACACAGCCAGCACTGACACAGCCGAGCGGCCGCACAACACTTTTTTAGCATCAGCAGTTGCAGTCATATGTAGAATGTAATATGAACATCATAAGTATATGCGATAAGTGTATGCGTGATACAGTAGTCTATGAAACTACTTTATACATGCAACTTCCAGTGGCTGCGCTGTAATCATTCAGGGCCTCGGCTAAGGAATTTTGACTACTGGGGCAAATGGTCACAATGCACACTGCCTGGGGGTGTTTGAACACCCGTGCGGTGTTCGCCGATATCTCAAAAAAACGGCGGCGCTCCGCGCCGCCGTTTTTTAGAATTGATAGACCTGATAAGGTGCGCCGCCGTGGCGCACCTTATCAGGTCTATCAATTCTACACATGTTGTAAAACTTTCAGCAGCCTCAATTACTCGCAACATTCCAATGTTCTGTCGTTTTTTTGTGTAAAACATTCAGACCAAGGACATTCAAGGTCAGGTCACCGATGAAAATATGCTTTCAGCTTGACGATACGGATCCACTGAGATGCAACATGACAATATCCGGTCAGATCATGACTTTGACCTGAGGTCAAATTTCCAAGTTGACCTTTCAAGGTCAAATTATAGTTCATTCGATGCGTCTTGACAAGAGGAACACGATGTCGGTAAAAGAAAGCTCGTGCAAGGCTTGAGTATAATTTTATTGCAGAAAGACTTCTCGAAAAAAAAAAATATTTTATTTGGCAGTGTTGGCTCCCTGCAGGCAAAACCGTTGATCTTAGGTCAAATTTGAGAAAATAACCAGAAAGAACGCTAATATAGCTACTAAATGCGCTTCTCCGCGGCGCTGTAGCTCTATTGGTTCCCGAGTTATGCGTCGGCAACTTGCAAATTGTCGATATTCGACCTGAAAATCGGCGAAATTTGGCTTTCAATGAACCCAATGACCTGAACTTTGACCTGACCAAAAAGTGGTCGAAGTAATTTCATTATTGTTGACGCTCTTTCGAACGAAGGGCAGCTTATGGATTATCCCTCGCCCGTATTGGTGTTTTTTTCAGCCGCGAGAGTATCGGGGGGGAGGTCCGTTGGACTCCCCCCCCCCCCCCCCCCATTGCCGTTTCGCCCCTGATCGAGCTAGAGCTTCGCGGAGAAATAACGAGCGTGTTGCCCGTGACGAGAGGAAGCCGATGATAACCAGCTTTAGGGACCTAGGTCCAGGTGAGGTCAATTACCCAAGGTCGGGAAAATCGGGACCTGTTAGAGTGTCGTAAAGGGTGGTCGTTATGAGGTTTTTCGAAGTGCTGATCACGAATATAATCAGTGGCGGATCCTGGGGGGGGGGGGTCCACGGGGTCATGACCCCCCCCCCCAAAAGGTCTGAGAGGGTCATTTGACCCCCCCAAAAGCCGAAGACCTAAATGCGTTATAGAAGCCGTCTTGTATGCTCAAAATCACATGTCAAACACTTCTGAGCTAATACTTTTGTTTTTCTGGATCGTGTTGCGTGAAAAGGCGTATTGAAAGCCAGAATCTTACTCGTTTTTGTCTCAACCGTGCGAGCACCAGGGGATGATCCAGGAAAACTCCAAGGGGATGCAGTCATGAATTTAATTCGTGGTGCCCCTACCTATAACCAAAATTAAAAACTCAACGGAATTCGGCCACTTAATTTTGGTGATATCCCATTTTCATTTTTTTATTGTTTATTTTATTTTTAGTGCCCCTGGGCCCTGGCAGGCCTGTGGTGCCCCTGGCGGGCCTGTGGTGCCCCTGCTAGGCCGCTGGGGCCCCTGGGCCCTGACAGGACTGTGGTGCCCCTAACAAGCCTGAAGTGCCTCCGCTCCGACAGGCCCGTGCCCTGTGGTGCCCCTGACAGGCCCATGGTGCCCCTGCGAGGCCGGTGGTGCCCCTGGCAGGCCTCTGGTGACCCCTGAGGTGCCTTCAAAAGAGGAAGTGTGGCCATCAGAAGCGGCTATATGACCGTCGGCATTGGGCCTTAAGGGAACTGCATGGGCCTCTGCTGTGACCCAAAATAAGGATCTCGAATGTCGAAATGAGATCTTCAGAGACAGGTAGGGACCCTCACCTTACCGGCCTGAGGCAGTAGGCACCCAAAAAGCAGTCGGAGTCCCTCAGATGCCGAAATAGGCCCATTTTGCGCCCTCGGAGGCCAGCGCGGGCCCTCATAGGTCGATGTGAGCCCTCTGAAGCCGGTGAGAAACCTCAAAGGCCATCATAAGACTATCGGCCCACTGGCCAGTATGGGACTCAAGGGGCAATTTGGACCTTTGGAGACCGGTGTGGGCCCCAGGGACGTACCCAGGGGGGAGGACGGGGCGCCCCCCCACCATTGGCGTTTCAGGAGGCCCCATTGGCGTTTCATCACGTCAGAGGCGAAAGAAATTCACGGGAATAAAAAAAACACGTCAGGACATTCAGGGCCCTCTGACCAGCCTGACAGCTAGGGTCCTTCTTACTTCCTGGGGCCTCCTGTGAATAACCGCTAGTGTCTGTGTCTGACCGCTAGGGCCCCTCTGACTCTGTGTTTCGAATGTGTCATCCTAGCTTAGTTGTGCGTCGGCGAGTGGGCCTGAATTAGTACTGTTTCGTTAGCGACAGAGACACGTGGAGGGACGGAAGAAGGGCGACGTTGTTCATGGGCGGAAGCCGCCTGCTGGCCATGTGTGGACGGGGTGAGAGACGGCAGTGAGGCAGAGAGGGCGCAGGCGAGAGGACGGGTCCGTGTGAGGTGTTGGTGCCGTTGGAATGGAAATAGAAGACTAGACCAACTCGGACTTTTGTCGGAAACACTACAAGCTATTTCGGCATTTTTCTGGTCCAAGCGGTGAGAAGATGCCAGGTGAGAGCTCTGAGCCTGGTGACGGAGGCACCGGAAGAGCAGTGATGGAGGCGACGCCGGCGTTCGACGCCAGAACCATTCCGGAATTTGACGGAACTGGGAACGTCGTGGAATGGCTGGAGCAGGCTGCACTCCTGTGCGAGCTACGCGCGGTATCGTTGATGGCGGTGCTGCCGACTCGGCTGCGCGGTGGTGCTTTTGCGGTGTGGTCGCGAATGCCTCCGGAGACTCGCCATCACCTGTCCAGTGTGAAAGCCAAGCTACTGAGGGCCTTCGCCATGGACCCATTCACAGCACAGGCCGAGATGACCAGACGCCACCTTCGTCCCGGAGAAACAGCAGACGTCTATCTGGCGGCGCTGCAGCAGCTCGCTGAGCTGATGGGTGGTCTCCCCGAAAGGGCCATCGCGATCGTCTTCGTCAACGGACTGCCGGAGACTGTGCAGGCCTCGGTCCGTGACGGGCTCGGGGAGAGCTTCACGCTGGAGTATGTCCTGGACCGGGCGAGAGCAGTGCTCTCCAGGGCAGCGGTCACTGCGGCGGGGCCGGCGGCGGCGGC
Source organism: Amphibalanus amphitrite (assembly GCF_019059575.1). NCBI lineage: Eukaryota > Metazoa > Arthropoda > Thecostraca > Balanomorpha > Balanidae > Amphibalanus > Amphibalanus amphitrite. Next base: position 233,060 of record NW_024882563.1, read on the forward strand.
GGCAGCGGCGACGGCGGCGGGCGGCCCGTCGCCCCATCACAGTGACATCTCAAGGTCGGCTCGACGGCCGGGTCCGATCCGCTGCTGGACCTGTGGCCGGCTGGGTCATGTCGCCCGGATGTGCCCAAACGGCTGCGGCGGGGGAGCTGCATCAGCGCAAGCGTCTCCTCCGCCGCCCACCGCGCCGGCAGCAGAGCGCCGGTGATCATCATGCTGCTCAACGGACGGCCGTGTCACGCGCTGGTGGACACGGGCTGCGAGGAAACGGTGGTGTTTGTTGGGTGTTTGAACAACTGGGATCAGTGTGAGATAAATATGACGGCGGTGAATGGTAGTGCGGTGCGATGCTGTGGGAGGGCAGATGTGAGTCTGGAAGCACAAGGCCGCCGAGCTGCGGTACGTGCTGTGGTGGTAGCGGAAAGGCTGATGGGTGTCGATGTGTTGCTGGGAATGACCGGATTGGAGGCGCTGGGCGGTGTGTTTGTTCGGGCAGGAGAGGTGCGACTCGGGGGCGGCGGTGTGACGAGAGAAGAGCGATCGGGGTGTGCCGGTGTTAGGGCCGAGTCGAGTGGTATGTCTGTCGCTGTGGTTCAGGCGCGCGGCCCGGGGCTCGGGGACGGCAGTGTGACGGGGGAGGAGCGCTCGGAATATGCAGGTGTTCGGTCTGAATCGAGTGGTTCATCTGCCGCTGTGGTTAAGTCAGCGGTCCGGGCGGTCGTCAAATCGTGCCAGGTGTGTACGTCCATCGATCCTGCCCCGTCGCGGTGGAAGCACGGCACCCTGGAGGTCGACCGTACCTGGGAGCGGCTGGCCATGGACGTCACACATTTTCGCGGCAAGACCTACCTGACCGTGATCGACTGCGGACCGTCGCGGTACGCAATGTGGCGCGAGATTCGCCGCTCTGACGGCAGCGAGATCGTCGGGCAGCTAGAAAGCATCTTTTTAGAGCGAGGGGCGCCGGCCGAGCTTTTGATGGATAACGTGACGGAGTTCAAAGGACGAGAGTTGAAGGCGTTTGCGGCGCGATGGGACGTGAACTTGAGGTACCGCGCAGCATATGAGCCTGGCGGGAATGGTATCATCGAGCGCCACCACCGCACCATCAAAGTGATGGCCACCCGTCAGGGCTGCACCGTGCCGGAGGCTGTGCATCGTTATAATGTCACGCCCAAGGACGGCTGTGATGTCGCGTCGGCCCCCGTGCACGGCGTGTACCGTCAGGCTGGTAGGGACTTGTGTGTACAGTCACATGGAGGCACATCTGTTCCGACTGCCCGCCAGCCTGGCGTATTTCAGCTCGGAGACGCGGTGTGGATTCGGAAACGGGGTGATCGGTGCACCGCGGTGTCCAGGGAAGGCACTGTCACTAAAATCGTCTCACCGCAGACGATAGAGGTGGACGGTGTGCCGTGGCACGTCCGAAACGTGCGGCATCGTCTGGTCGATGACGCGACAGTGATTGCGACAGAGGACGAGCACGGGCAGATGGACAATGACGTCCCTTGTCCGGTTCCGACCGTCCGGGCGCCCGGGCGGCTGGCCATTGAGGCCCCGGCGACGGCCCCGACGGTCGCGCCGACTAACGACCCTGCCGGGGACCCGCAGACTGAGACGCGAGGGGACGTGAAACTGGAAACGGACACCGAAGGCCAAGGTTCGGCTTTGGAAAATGAAACGCCAGTCGCCAAGTGACCGCAGGGATGAGGCTGAGGGACCGGCGGAAGGTGGGGGTGGACCGTGTAACGATAGTGAGACACTGAGAAGGGGTGCGCGCTGCAGACGGGCGACACAGCTGTACGGTGACCCCATCCCGAGCGAGACGGTTGAGTGAATGTGTTCCTTTAGGAACAGGGGGGAATGTGTTTCGAATGTGTCATCCTAGCTTAGTTGTGCGTCGGCGAGTGGGCCTGAATTAGTACTGTTTCGTTAGCGACAGAGACACGTGGAGGGACGGAAGAAGGGCGACGTTGTTCATGGGCGGAAGCCGCCTGCTGGCCATGTGTGGACGGGGTGAGAGGCGGCAGTGAGGCAGAGAGGGCGCAGGCGAGAGGACGGGTCCGTGTGTGGTGTTGGTGCCGTTGGAATGGAAATAGAAGACTAGACCAACTCGGACTTTTGTCGGAAACACTACAGACTCCTCAGTAGAAAGGAGGCCCTCTGTACTACAGAGGGCCTCCTTTCCAGAGTTCTAGAAGAGTTCTCCTGTCTGTAGGTAGGAGGCCCTCTGTAGAGGAAGCCCTCTGTAGAAAGGAGGCCCTCTGTAGAGAGGAGGCCCCCTGTAGAGAGGAGGCCCATTTAGAGAGGCGGCCCTCTGTAGAGAGGAGACCATCTGTAGAGAGAAGGTTCTATGTAGAGAGGAGGCCCTGTGTAGAGAGAAGGCCCTCTGTGGAAAGGAGACCGCGTGTAAGAAGGCGCTCTGAAGAGAGGAGACCCGCTGTAGAGAGGAGGCCCTCTGAAGAGAGGAGGCCCTCTGTACAGAGGAGGACTCCCTCAGTAGGGAGGAGGCCCTCTGAAGAAAGGAAACCCTTTGCAGAGATGAGGTCCTCTGTAGAGAGGAGGCTCTTTGAAGAGAGGAGGCCCTCTGTAAAGGAGGCCCTCTGAAAGGGAGAGACCCTCAGTAGAGAGGAAGCCCTCTGTAGAGAGGACGCCTTCTGTAGTTGAAAGGCCCTGTGAAAAGAGGAGGCCCGCAGTAGAGAGGTGGTCCTCTGTAGAGAGGAAGCCCCCTCTGTGTTTTGACAATGTTTTTGCAAATTTTCGCGGCGCTTCGCGCCGCCGATTTATGTACGTACAGATCAATACGAAATCGTGACTGTCATCACACCAACCAACCGTATCAAATTGAATCAGAACTCATGTGTACTGTGAAGGAACTCCGGCTTGTACTGCCATGCTAAAGGGGTGGTAAATTTGTGTTTTGGAGCTGCATTTTGACAAAAGCATTTGCAAGTTTTCTCGGCGCTTCGCGCCGCCGATTCATACACCAATCAATGAGAGATCGACTGTAATAGGTATCACCAACCGTGTCAAATTGAATCGGAATGCATATGTGTACTGTGAAGGAACTCCGGCTTGTACTAGCATGCTAAAAGGGTTGTAGGTAATATTTGTGTTTTAAAACTGTGTTTTGACAAATGTTTTTTTTTTTGCAAATTTACGCGGCGCTTCGCGCCGCCGGCTCTTACACAGGTCAATAAGAGAGATCGTGACTGTATGCTACCAATGCATAAGGCTAAAAGTGAGGTAACTATATCTTCTGGGTTTTTACGTCGGTCGATCCGCCTCCCCCTCCCAGTAAAGAATCCGTGGCGACTCCCCTGTATAGGTGGGTTTCACTAACTAAAACTACTTAGCCGAGTGACTTACAACGATAAAACTGCATCTTAGAAACGACGAAGATCAAATGTCATTTGATCTCGACATACTCGCTCCCTACCCCCCCCCCCCCCCGGTCGTCAGAATTCATCCATCAGACCCGGCATGTCGGCCGACTTGTGACCCCCCAAAACGTTCCCCTAGATCCGCCCTTGAATATAATGTTAGTTATGATTAGAGATTGCAATCCCGGAACGTTTTGCCAATCCGGGATCCCGAAAGTTTTTATTTCGGGATCCCGGGATCCCGGGATCCCGGTCTTGTCACTGTAGGTCGTACGAATAATTTCCTTCTGACATATTTTGCGTCTTTTAGCTTACCACAAACAAAGAGGCAACCAAAAGCCATCCTAGACCATTTCATTTGCAATAAACACGATTGAATTTGCGAAAGAAACGTTCCGATTTGATTAGCATTACCCCAATTGGCCTTAATAAAACTGTGCGCCGACCAGTGCGTTTTCTATCTCGTCATTCGGACGGGTTCCAGCACATCCACGCCTCACTCACTCTTCGTCTACGCTACTCGTAGTTAGCGCGACAGTTTTAAGCCATTGCAGGTAGGTCTGACTACTCGCGACCAGTGTGAATACGCCAAATTTGGCAGCTCCCTATTTCACAATGTTTTCAAGACGTCGCTTGGTCACTTCACCTCCCGGTTCCGCTCATTCATCACTAATGTCTCTCAGACTTTGCTCCAAAGTCGCTTTGAGGGCAGAGTCACTGACTGGGAGAGCTCCACTCTACCGTCTTCAACGTTTGAATCGGTGAGCTCTGCCGTCACTTGCGTGACATCTGTGACATCTTTCTGCGACACGAGCTCAAACACTGTCTTGATGACCTCTTTTGTTCCGGCCACGGACGGATAAGTCAGAACCGCTGAACGATCCGTGACCCTGATAGAGATGTTGCTGCACTGATGCTGCATTTTTTTTTTTTTTGGCGTTCGGGACCCTTTTTCGTACACATTTAAGCGGCTTATCCGCTGTGGGTGATACCCGGGAGCTATCAACACGGTCAATTGTGGACGGCCGATGCGGGGTGCCAGCTAAATAGTTTCTCTGCTTTATTTCACGCAGCACCATGAACAGTGTAAACAAGACTCGTGCAGCGGCTGCATTCTTTTTATGGTGAAAAACTGATTTTTCGGGATCCCGGGATTGGCGGAATTTCGGGATCGGGATCGGGATTAAAATCCCGCCGGGATCCCGGGATCCCGATCCCGGGATTGCAATCTCTAGTTATGATCATAGATGATGTCTTCGTGTATTTAGGCCAGGTTGGGTCAGGTCAACCAGTAAGGGTTTTGCCGGGTATTCGTAGGTAGTAGGTGGCAACCGCCCTTACAGCTTCGTAACATGTTACGAAGGCACCAAAACTACATCTTAACTCATTAACGACGATAATTCCGTGGGCAAATTTCGGCAGTTTTTCTTGATGCCCTGTGCTTCTACATGCACTAGAAATGCACATACGGTGTATTGAAAAAAAAAATATTTTTAACATATATTTCTGGACTGGCAACTATAGTTGCCACTCGGCGTTGGCGTAGTCAAAAATTGCCGCTATCGTAACTTTTCATTAAACAAATACTAATCGCCGGGATGCATTGAATCTATTTATGTCCCAACTTATCCCCCACGAGCCTTAATCCAATTTCCAAACAGAAAAAAGTGGTTACGCCACTTCAATATAAATTTTTAATAAGATAATTACGTCTAAGTAGTGGAATCTACACTATGCCCTATGGTATAAGCCTGTAGCCTGTGCCCAAAGCAGCTGCAGTCCTTGGTATCCAGGAAACACAGTTCATTTATCCATCAATAAGTGTTTTTCTGTACCAAAGCAGATGCTCTTTACCAGTCCTTTTTAACCATTTATCTTGACATGCATAAATAAAATCTGCTCGAAAACAATTCAACAAAGAATGCATAGGGGAAGCCGGGGGAAGCCCGGCATAGTAAGCTCTTTTTCATTTTTATTACATACCATACGTGCTGTATAAAATGTTGATATCCTGTTAGCTAGCTAAGCTCATTGGCCGTGTCTTCCCAAAAATTCGGTTTCGTGGAATAAGTATAAGGTTGAGAAAATCGAGTTTTAAAAAAGTGTTGATTTTTCTGGGGTAAGCCCGGCATAGGGGTAACGCCGGCCACCTCCCCAGCGCTTTACAACGAGTTGATGAAACCATTATGTGTCTTCCAAATATTAACGGAAAGTGAAATATTAAGTTACGGATTAGCTCTGGACGTCTTAGAGTTTATGTCACTACTGGTATTTTAGCTAGCGTCTACCACATATACAGTACAGGTCGATGAAAATCGTGATGCAAAATTGACAAAAAAATGTGTATTTCAAAATTCCTTAAAATTTATTTTTCTTTTTACCTTAATGCATCATATTGCATATCATTCGACTCGGCTGATGAAGAAGAACACAACGACACCATTTTTGAAGCTCTAGCTTCATTGTCTGTCGCGTTATCTGCAAAAACGTAGTTTGACCCTAGTTGACCTTAAGTGACATGACTGGCTTTGTCTATGATAACATGTTTATTTTCGAAATTTATCTTTGATCTAGGTGTAAACCAAACCTGCTCAGTAACTATTATCTCATGGAAAACAGTGGTTTAGTGGCATTGCTCTCGGTTGGGGGTAAGCTTGGCCACTCGCCCGGGGTTACCCCAATGTGCTTTTTATTTTAGAACAGCGATGTTCGAAAAAAATGTCATACTTAAGCCAGCCTGCCTCGTCACCCCTCACTACAAACACTTAAACGATCCTTACATAACATTCGTATAAATATTAGTACTGTATGGTATAACATTAACAGTGCAACATATCTCACTTTTTAGCTAAAAACCCTTAAAATATCATTTTTGCTCTATAACTTTAACAATATACTTTTTGTTAGCCTTAACTTTTTTGCTGGCGTTACCTTAGCTGCCACGCTAAAAGGAAAAACAGTTGAGCATTTTAATGTGAACAATTTAGCCGGAAACGGGGTGGCCGGGCTTCCCCCGCGCCCGGGCTTCCCCCGGCTTCCCCTATTATCTCATACGTAGTTCTCACCAGATCCCTATTTACTCGTACATGGTTGATGGCAGGTATACCGTCCTATCACAAAACTTTCTACCGGGTATGATGCATTTGTAAAAACTCGGGGTACAAAGCAACTCGATTATTCATGCCTATTTGCGAGCACGCTGATTACAGGCCTACCGGAGCCATGGAATTGTATAGTATATTTCTGATTCCCGCATACGTACGTACTTCTGCTGTCCTTACCTAACCAGTAAATCCGTTCGCCTTCGAATGTTTTTTAGACTGTTCGGACGAGAGTCTGGACAAATTGGATCCCTTTCGTGATCACGACTCGAGCACACACTGGCGGTTGTACTTCAGAATAAGAAGGGGGATATGTTGATTGACGAGTAAAAGTGGTGTAAGTACAAGGCGACCACCACTACTTGCACTTGAACACATTCCACGTGTCATAAAAATATAGTTCAATTTCATCTAGTTTAGGACAACTGAACAGGCCCACATATTTTCTACCACCTGAATCCCCATTTCCTCGTTTCCAGCTGGCAGTGCCAGGAATCAGCACTGCCCCAAGTCAGGCGATGTCTCGCCTTTGGTTCACTTTTCATTCAGTCCCATGAGACAACATCAGCTTTCGTGTGCTGTTATCCTCGCACGAAACCCAAAGCACAAAGCCGCCTCCACCGTCTCATTCAGCTGAATCACCAGCATCTGCTGTGAAAGTTCAGATAGCAAGCAGCTTCATCGGAATCAATTCGGTATCACGACTGTGTCAAGGTCATAATCGGCGTCAATGGGAGCTCAGCGGAGGAGGTGGGGGAGCTTTCGTTTATGGGTCCCTGTTTGTAAACGTCATACAGCGTCTTTACGATGCTAAAAACTTAATTTGTTGATGCAAATAGGCTTAATACCTACGTGCCCCTCCAAATTGAAACACGAGCTGGTCACACGATTTAGCATCATGGCACGGTGCCTGCAGATGAGCATGCCTGAGTTTGGTTATGCATACTGCAAGTGGCGCGACTAACGAACGCTAGGAAAAACCAGCAAAGCATAGTCTTCGACATAGAAAGCGAGAGTGACTCTGGTTTATCCAGAAAGGTGATAGGTGATATCACACGCAGCAGGGTTTGAAAATTCTCGTACCTAAACTTCTCGGATTTCGGTTTGTTATAAATGCATTACTGTGCAATCGTAGGCAATCTTTATCGTATAAATGCCGTTTTAGTTCTCTTTCTTAACAAAGAAAACGAAACAAAATCGGGCAAGTCGGACTCTGTGAGCTATGAATGTCCGTAATGTTTCCTGCATCCGCCAGTGGAGGAACAGGGAAAGAGAGCGAGAGAGAGAGAGAGAGAGAGAGAGAGAGAGAGAGAGAGAGAGAGAGAGAGAGAGAGAGAGAGAGAGAGAGAGAGAGAGAGAGAGAGGAAAGAGAAAGCGAGATTGCATCCCATTCCACAAAAATATCTTCAGTAGATGATAAACATAAACAGATTTAACAATGTCGAGAATAGACCAAGAAAACAATGGATGGGGGTAGGGTTCACTATGGTAATGTATAGACATGCATGTATTTTTTAATTAATTTCTGCCTTAATTGTTAATTTATTTGCAAAAGTCCATGTAACTATGTCCCAAGGTATACACGGGGACAGTCTGGTTGAATAACATATGTTTCGTTACAGTATATCCGTAAATACAACTATTTAACTATGAACCGCTCATATTTTTGACTACGCCAACGCCGAGTGGCAACTATAGTTGCCAAGTACAAATCTAGTACAAATAACTACAAATGAGTAGAGTGCTTTCAAGTTTTGAGACACTGGTAGCCTGCCTACATCCTTTCTGGATCAAAATAAGCCGAAAATGCTCGGAAATACCGGACACTCTGGAAAAACAGCGTCGTTTTCTTCGGGACCGTCAAGCCAATATGGCGGCCGTCTCTGCAACGTCTGACTATTTCTTGATTTGTGAAGCATGTTGCGCACAGGACGTGACTACAACCGTCTGATCATGATGAGAAGGGACTATGCTGATTAGGCATTCCACAAATGCTGTTCTGACGTCATTAACTTGCCTTCAGCAGTAGGTTTTTGTAGATGGCAACTATAGTTGCCACTCGGCGTTAATGAGTTAACCCTCGCCGGCCGAGGGGGGGGGCGGGTGCCGCCCCCCCCCCCATAGGGTTTTTTCGCGATAGCTCCGAACACGCTGGCGATAGAGAGCTGAAACTTGGCATACCTGACCTTTGATCCAAGCCGCATCTTTTGACACCAACCGCATTTTTGGGTCAGGTCAGGTCACTGACCTATGACGTCATAAGTGAACCTCTGCACGGTCTTCAGATGTCGCAACTTCGCAACGCCCTCACTGCCAGAGGAGATGTCACAGAGAAATGAAACTTGCAGGATCTAGTATCCATTATGAGTCTCACAACTTGTATATCTCGGATTTTTCCTAGAGGTCATATGAGGTCAGGTCATTTTCGTGACCTCACCATTATAAGTCAATGGGGAAAAATTCAAACTGCTATTCTGGCGCCGGGAACGATCTCCAACTATCTCAAGCACACAGAATCGTGGTTTGATGCACTCCTTGCAAGGTTAGATGCGTCACTTTTGCAATGTTGACCTTCCGTGACGTCATTTATGACGTCATCAAGGTCATATTAGTTTTTCGTCAATAACTCCCGATCAAATTGAGCTAGCGAGTCGGGAAAGCCACCAATGGACTCAGGAAGACCTGCCGAATCGAATGATATGCGACATGACCTCTTTCGACCAACTTCGTGACCTGGGGGTGCTGACCTGACCTTGACCTGAGGTCAACACCCCAAGTTGACCTGACCCGGACAAAAAGTATATCATTCGACGCGCCTGATCAAGGCGAACACGATGCTGCCAAAATCGCGGCTCTGCGGCCGTTTTTTGCGAAGTTATTCACCAAAAACTGAACCGTACCCTGGGGCACTTGACCTGACCTCAGAGGTCACCGGTTGACCTAGGACCTTAAAATCGGGTACCAATCTCTGCGTCTCGTAACGGCGCACACGCTCGTTTTTTCCGCGACGCGCTAGCTCCACCAGGGGCGAAACGGCGAGGGGGGGGTCGTACCCGCCCCCCCCCTCGGCCGGCGCGTATGTAGAAAACCAATAGGTCCGGCGAGGGTTAAATGTTCAAATGGTTGCTAAATTCGAATTCAGCTCGAAAAACTCGCCTAGAAACATGTAAAACTCGAAAAAGTAAACCAAGGTCATTAAAAGTAAATGACTTGACCTGACCTTCCGGTGACCTTGACACCCACCCTTGACCCTAATGCATGGGAGCAACATCAAATCCCATGTTTGAACGCTTGAAACCACGAAGAGACTGCAAACGTGCGGATAATGCGAGCCGACATACTGAATCGCGATTCCGGCCAAACATGGTCTCGAAAAGTAGGTCACAGGTCAAAGGTCTAAGGGTCAGGGTCATTAAATTTTTAGGGTAGGTGTAAAATTAATTATCACGAAGGTACTGAAAGTTTCGTCTTGATCGGCCGCTTTCTACGCGAGTTGTTTGCGAAAATCGGGGGGGGGGTCCGTTCGACCCCCCTCCTATACAAGCAAGGGTTATGGGGGTGCAATAAGATATGTTTGTAAATGCAATGCACGCCTATGTTTTTGGATGGAAATTGGAAATTGAGGGTGCAGCTGCTCACCATGCATCCCTCTTCCACCGCCCCTGGTTTCTTGCCACAAACGTGTTCTACCGCTCCCGAGTGAAAGAATGTACCTATGTACGTTAATATTGATATATTCTTATTTTGTGGAGGTTGGGCAAAATCTGACCACTACTGGGGCCTTCCTTGACGCTACTGGGGCATTTACCCCAGTAGTTAACATGTTAGCCGAGGCCCTGTAATCATTCCTCATTGGAACAACTGCTCACTAATTGTAACAATGCCTGCATTCCCGTGCTGGCCGCCTTCGATCGTGGCGCCACCTATACTCTGTATAACCGCCGCTCCAGGGCTGCGGCCAGTCAGTCTCGTCAGTCTGCTCAGACTCGTCGTCAGCGAGCTCTCTGTGTAGTCTGTCAGTGTCAGTGGTCGTGTCAGACTAATAACTTTTGTTTGGAAATTTGCTGCTTGTGACAATACAACTATTCCTAGTACCTCAACTTTTAAATCACCCCGTGACGTTACACTAATATTCCACGCATATGCCACAAGCATGAACACTTTCGAAGGGCATGCATTGAACCCCTTCCCCCCTCTCACCACCGAGTAATATACATGATTAACGATGAAACTTGCTAGTTGAGACTGATTGGTTCGTCCATTTGCCGTCTTCGCTGACCATTTGCATATACCGGCATTACATGTGTAATCTGCGTTATATCACCTCTGACATTGAGGAGTCTGAGGCCCCACGGCAGCTGCCCCCTCAGTAGCGGGAGGTCGGCGGCGGTGACTGATAGGCATCGCAGCCCACGGCACCTGGTGAGGGGCTCCAGGCTGCCGGCCGTGTGATCAGTACAATCTGGAAAACACACAGACACACATATAGACAGGATCAGTTGGCTGTAATATATGTCGATAAATGACAAAACGAAACAACACCTAATAATTCACATGGTTTTATTGACAGAGTAGACAATGACACAGTAGACACAGTAGACAATGTAGACAGTGCTATTACATCTATGATATATGCAATTAGTTAAGCAAATGCATTGAACCTCATTGAACAGTGCAACGCAACTGTTATGAGTATGTTCAACTATCTGAGCGAATATGTCACGGAGTGAACAGTCCTCCTTCATTTTGGAGCTCAATTAGCTTAACCCGCGCCTGCTGGGGGGGGGGGGGTGTTTGAACACCCCCCTTGTGGTTTTTCGCGAATATCTCAAAAACGGCGGCGCGGAGCGCCGCCGTTTTTGGTACACCTTATCATACATCAATTCTACACATGTTGTGAAAATTTCAGACCAAGGTCATTCAAGGTCAGGTCACCAGGTCACTTGAAGTGACCTCACCTCATAAAAACTTTCAATGTCTGTCATAGCTACACCGAGTGACCGATCGCTTTGAAACTTTCAGCGATTGCTAAGAGTAATAGCATGTACAAAATGTATATCTCAGAATTTTGATATCGATGACCTAAGGTCAGGTCAATTTTGCGACCCCCCATTATAAGTCAATGGGAGAAAATTGAAATGCGCCTCTTTTGGATGAAAGACATTATAAACACTCCCAAACACCGAATTACAAGTGTTTTAGACACACTGAGCTTGAAAATGGTGTCCGTGACCCTTGTTTATGCCCTGAGGTCATCTTAGGTCACGAATGGTATCTAACAGTTTTTCGCAAATAACTTTTGATAGAGGCATGCTAGAGCGATGAAAACGCCTTAGATGTGTTCAGCTCGACGATACGGATCGACTGATATGCAACATGACCCTTTCCGGTCAGGTCATGACCTTGACCTGAGGTCAAATTTTCAAGTTGACCTTTCAAGGTCAAGTTATAGTTCATTCGATGCGTCTTGACGAGAGGAACACGATGCCGGTAAAGGTAAGCTCGTACAAGGCTTGGGTCAAAAGTTATTGCAGAAAAACTGTTTTCGAAAATATCGGCTATTTTTGCAGTTTTTGCCCCCTGCAGGCAAAACCGTTGACGTTAGGTCAAATCTGAGAGGATTACTCAGAAAGGGCGTTAATAGGGCTATCGAATGCGCTTTTCCGCGGCGCTGTAGCTCTATTGGTTCCCGAGTTATGCGTTGGCTTCTTGGAAATTTTCGACATTCGACCTGGAAATCGGCGAAATTTTGCCTTCAATGACCTCTGGTGACCTGACGTTTGACCTGACCAAAAAATTGACCGAAGTGATTTCGTCATTATTTTTGACGCTCTTTCGAACGCCGCCTTCCGCGTATCGCTACGTGGCCCAGGAGCCGAGTTACGGGGGGGGGGGTGTTCAAACACCCCCCCCCCCAGCAGGGCGTGGAAATCCAGGACCCCCAGCAGGGCGCGGGTTAATTATATCGCAAAGCACATTGGCTATGTATCACACCCCTCTCCAGGTGCGACAACGGCACACCGTTACTCGGTGTCCGCCATTCGCTGATCTCTTACATATATCAGCGGCCTGTCCGTGCTGCCGCTGCTCACCGTATATCTCCAGTACTGTGACCGTCCGTCCCAGGTCAGCCAGGTGACTGATGGTGTCGGCAGCCACCCCCTGGAGCGACACTGACAGACCATCATCCTCGTCCCGTTCCGGCCACCTCGGCTCCGTCACCTCCGGCCCTGTCGGACAAAGCTGTGTCAGCTGACTGCAGTCGGTCAGAGCTGCCGCCAGCTCCCCGCTGCACCACTGACACCAGAGTGTCAGACACTGACACAGCCAGCACTGACACAGCCGAGCGGCTACACAACGATATTTTTACCAACAGCATACATACGTAAATATTCAAATACCTATGAGTTACATAAGTATTACCTACGATTTTTGCAAGGCACATTGGCTTGGGCACTAGGCAGCCAGTCAAGGTATAGTAACGGATCAGGTTGGTAGACTACATAAATATATGGTTCGCAGTGGTTGCAATCTGACCATTTCAAATTACAATAATTGGTACGATAATATTTCATGCATGCACTTGATGCTCACATTATATGCAAATGCATGCATCGCATCACTCTAACAATACCATATAACACAAACAAGGCTGTAAGATGTTGGCTGAATTTGATCGGTTCGTCCATTTGCCGTCTCCCTGTCCATTTGTTTATCTATATGCATTGTCCATTATACCGGCATTACATGCATGATCCGTGGTATCTCACCTCTGATATTGAGGCGCTTGAGGCCCTCCGGCAGCTGCCCCCTCAGTCGCGGGAGGTCGGCGGCGGAGACTGACAGCCGCTCCACAGTCTCCTGTGAGCTCCGCAGCTCCGTCAGCTTGCTGTCACCGACTCCGGCCGGAAGGATCACAGTGTTTGGGTCCACCCTGATGATGGCACCACGAAGTTGACTTGGAATAGTAGTTATTTGTGCTGGAAAGGTGATTGAACCAATGTCAGGCATTAGTCTAGCTCAATTATAGTACACTTACCTACAGACCTGTAGAAAACACAAAGTGAAAACTGTTTGTGGCTACAATGCTGTGATAATTCCGTGTCTGAGTGAATATGTACTTTATCAAAACGATGTGAGTTTCATAAATTACGGCGACTTTCCATAACAGAATATTCAACAAGTAAAATGATAATGGGTCTTTGACATATAAAATAAAAATCGCAATTAAATTAGTAGATTATATTCCGAAATAAGACATATTTTCATGATGTTAATTGATCAATCTGACAGCTTTTGAATCCTTTTCACTTAAGTATTTTGTTCAGCTATTATGTGTAGCTAATTATTTCAACTTTGTATCGTTATAAATTTTGTAGCGTAAATATTACGTCCATGGCAGGCCCAAATTATTGATCAGCACCATTCACCACACGACTTGTCATTCTACGGCTTACCCAATACCATGGCTTATGGCTTCCGTCTTACCTTAGAATGAGGGAGGCAGCATTACCTACAGTACATGTATATGTGTTGTATCCAGTTATTCCTGGTTTGATTTAGGCTTCAGAGTGTCGGGGATAAACTGCTTCCCCACGTTATTTATAAACATTTGCTAGAAAAAAATAGACAGTACCTTAGAGCAAAAATCACAAGCAAGGAACGGTGCCGCCGGCCTGTTTCTCCGTTCTTCG